>NC_053429.1:52009626-52292754 GCF_007990345.1 Gossypium hirsutum | reverse complement strand
TAGGGGATTACCAGTCTTGAAACTCATATCAGAACAGTAAATTTTTTTTTTGATCATTCCTTTAGATAAGTACTAAAGACAGTCAGGGATACAATTTAAACTTCTATAAGTACACATTCAAAAGATGCCATTTTCGCATGGCTTATATACATTAACCAAAATATCCTCTCACTACTAGTCTATTCTATACATGCCATAAGATAATCCAAACGTAGCAGTACCAAACAGTGGATAGTGATAGTGTGACTAGTTGCTGATGATCCCCGAGCCTGTAGCTTCCAAATGAGATCTATAAAACAGAGGAAGCAAAGTACACGGAGTAAGCATTACAATGCTTAGTAAGTTTTAAGTAGTGTCAACAGATAACAATCAAATTATAACATAGTTGTTCGTATTTTTATTTCACTCTTCCTTCGAGCATACCATCCCTTTACCGAATATGCACATCTCATCATATATAATAGGCAGATAAATTCTCACTTGATAGTGACCTCTTATGATCATAGGTACATTACATTTTTTTTCCTGACTTTCCACATTGACCAAATGCACAATAATCATAGAACAGTCTTATTGCTTTACTCACATGTGCATCACATAACGACCTTGTGATTTAGTCTAAATCAAACTTAAATATAATCTCAAATACATACCTGACCAACTTAACGCATTGAACGTATTTATTACCAATTGTTACTGTGAAGTCGTACAATCTTACGCTTTACTTGAATCTTCAGCAAAACCTTTAGTTCGGGGCTTACCTGGACAAAATCTCCACACGTAGTCATCGGGTCTTTAGAGCTCGGATATAGTACGAGCACGAAGCCTACGGACATTAATCAGTGATAATATTCTCGCATAAAGCCTACGGGGTTTTACCCAAGATATAGTACTGACACAAATGCCCTTCGGGACTTATCACATTTACACACTTTCACATCCATCATGTTGGCCACTCGGCCCTATCACATATATACACTTTCACATTGATCATATTGGCCATTCGGCCTTATCACATATATACACTTTCACATTCATCACATTGGCCATTAGGCCTTATCACATATATAAACTTTCACATTCATCACATCGGCCATTAGGCCTTATCACATATATACACTTTCACATTTATTCAAATATACTTCACATACCACATATACTATCATGTACAGACTTGGTCTTGGCCGAATCTACATCCGTCACTTTCCAATGAATAATTCAATTTTACGCCATACTATCATTTCATATTCGAATACTCATAAACTTACAATATCACGATTTAGAATTCAAATATGGGTTTAATCAATAGCTTATGAGCAACTAAAACAAGTTTTATCCATGTTTACAACAAAATCACATATTCACTATGAGCTGTTTTCCTGAGCAATGGTCACTAAATTATTTATAACCGGAGCTACAAGACTCAAAATCACTTGCCATTAATTTTCCCTGAATATAGACTTGTATATCTTTCATCCATAAATTTTTCAGAATTTTAGGTTTGGCCAATCAATACCAAATTTTTCTTAAAGTTTCCCCTGTTTCACTGTTTGACTAATCTGACCAGTCTTCACTACGAATCAAAATTCTCATTGTACAGAATTCAAAGTATGTTCTATTTGATTTCATTTGAAACTAGACTCATTAAGGAGTCTAAGCATATAAATTTTATCTTGTAACCATTTTTGTACAAATTATAGTGATTTTCTTAAAACAGAACAGGGGATTTCGGAGTCATTCTGACACCGTCTCACACAACTTTAAATATCTCTTTATAGGAAATTTCTTTGCTTACACGGTCTCTTTTATAAGAAACTAGACTAATTAAGCTTTGATTTTATATTTTATTCAGCCTATAATTCCACACCAAACATTTATAGTGATTTTCTAAAATCACGTTACTGCGGCTGTCCTGAGCAAATTATTACAATTTGCTCTTAAATTTCCAAGTCCAAACACTTAGGAACTTACCATTTGAGTTTAAGACATATCATGGCCACATCATATCTTATTAAATCAACTCATTATATCCTATTATAGTTGAATTTACTCAACATTTAATCACTTAAAACTTACCTCGGATGTGGTTGAACGATTTCGGCGGCTATTCGATCACTTTTCCCTTCCCTTATCCAACTTTGGTCCTCTAAGCTCTTGAGCTAATTCAAACAAATTTAACTTATTAAAGTCTCATTATGCTAGCTTATGGCCGAATATGACAAGGAGTTTGATAGGTCATATGCCCACCTTTAGCTCAAACACAAAATGGTCATACGCATTTGTAATCACATTGAGCAATTTAATACAATTAATCTAACATTTCCTCATGTGCACCTTTATGACCGAATACATGCAACACCAAGCTATCTATTCATTCATGTATGCATCTTATTTAAGCATGTATATCCACAATTGAATTCATCATATAAATATCTATGATTTCACTCAAATAATCTCATTACAACACACGGTGCTCCAACCATTATTTAAATTCAAAGCTCGGCTAGTACACATATATACACTAGCAATCAATTACTAACATTTTCACTTCATCTTAATAGCTAGCTTAGCAAACCTTAATTTAACACATAATTCATACATATCACATTCCAAGCATTCACTCAATTCTATCACTTAAAACACACACATTACTCAATAACTTCATAGTTCAAATTCGGCAACTACACCACTAATATTCAAAATCATATTTGGCCTTAGTACTCCCTTGTTAGCCGATTTTTCTTCATTTAGCAACTAAAATAATAGACCACAACATTTAAATTCATCTCATTCTTCTCCCATTTGACCGAATGAACATTTATCAAATGAAAATTCAACTAAACAACATCTTTCTTTCTAAAATGTATATACACCACACCATCAATTGAAGGTAAATTCATGGTAACATTAGTATTGAAAGGTTGCGTTGTGGGCAGCCTAAGAGGACTCGCAACACTTGGCTTAATTGCTATAACATATCACATTCGGAGACTGATACGGACAGCATCAATAATACAATATTTAGACAGCATAAACAGGGCAGCAATTAACAATACCAACAAGGTAAAATTCGGACAGCAATTTGACAGTTTCAACAATTATCAAATAAAAGTTCAAGGAAAACTCACCAAGGTTCTCAACACCGATTCTACCTATTCAATTTGCTCCTCCCCTTTTTAGCCTTCTACTTGAAAATTTCAACTTATAAGCAAACAAATTTCATGGTTTTCCCCTACATGCAGCCGGCCTCTCCTCTCTAGCTTCATTTGAAAGAGACAAGGAAGCAAGATAGAAAAATAAAAGTTGAAGTCTTTCTTTCTTCCATTCACCTCAATGGAGGGGGGCAACCACACACATTTTTTTTGTCATCATTTACCTTCCCATTATTATTTTATCCTTTCTCACATAAACCATTAGCACAACATGTTTTATGACATGTTTTTCCTATCACCCTTTGTCATGGCTGGCCACTAGTAATTAAATGGGGGAAATTGACATGCAAGTCCACCCCTTTGATTACATGCACTAATAGATCCTTATGGATTAACCTATCACATTTCAAAAGTGTCACACATAAGTCCTATTACTAAATTCACATGCAATCGACTAAATCGAAGCTTAAAACTTTCACACATTCATATTCACATATTTTAGACAATAAATATCATATTCAAATAATTTGGTGACTCGGTTTAGCGGTCCCCAAACCGCTTTCCGACTAGGGTCATTTTAGGGCTGTCACAGAGGCCTTATTACATAATTCAAAACCCAAACCAAAATCTAATAGCAAATAAACGCCAAATAAAAGAAAATAGAACCAGTAGTGTGGCCATCTCCGAGTCCCTCACAGCACCGATCCGCCTAAGGATTACCTGTACAGTATAAACAGTTGGGTGAGTTTACGAAAACTCAGTGTGTAATCCCAATAATAAACAAATAGTGAACATCATAGTCTAGTCTTGAGCCCTATTTAGAAATAGTACAGAGTGGGCCTTAGCCCAATGCAGTAACAATGCAACACAATAATACAACCCATCCCAATCCAACCAACACACCACTCTGTACCACCAACACACCATGTGGGAAAAAAGTCGACTCACCTAGCCAACACACTAAAATCACAGCAACGCTGCCAGTAATAATATCACAGCAAAGCTTCCAATAACAATAACGCAGCAAAGCTGCCAGTATCAGGCTTAAAGCCATCAGTAGGTCCACAGTCGTTTTGCGCAACTCGTGTGACCATATTAGTACAATAGACTTCCTCCATAACAGTATCCCAATCCCCATGTAGAATGATATGTTATAAATCATACGTGTATGTAAAATGTCATACTCGGTACAGTCAAATCATAGCACAAATCAGTCATTTACCCTCGAGGGGTAAAATAGTCATTTTACCTAATAAGGGTATTTTGGTCATTTTACCTGCCTTGGGGGTCTAGGTACTCTTATCGATCTATCAGAAGGTCTATAGTTGCCTCGAGCGACTCGTGAAACTTTAACAATCCTAACAATGCAAATGGGTCCAAGGCCTATTATGCAGCCCAAGTAGGCCCACACGCCCGTGTGGCCCATCAAGCCCAAAAATTACCACGACCATGCGAACTATACAGCCCGGTCTAGTAATTACCATGTATATTGGAAAATATCCGTGTGGAGCTCACAAGCCCGTTAGGCCCACATGGCCCAAACCCAAGGAAACGCCCATTGTGGCCTCTACAGTCTTACGCCCACGATTCGTGGGCTTGTCCTACCACATGTGTGTTCACACACCCATGTGGCCAAAAGGCCATTCTTTCGGCTTTTCAACTTTTCATCTTTTCTCGTTCTACAGTCTATTCGGTGTGTGAATACACACCTGCTTGCAAAAAAAGCGCAGTTCCCTCGAACACCAACCTATATTCAACCATATCCCCAACGTCAGTCCTTTAACAAATGGGTAACTAACCCCTTAATAGTACTTATCCAAATCATGATTCGACACTTACCTTACTCAAACATTTAAGGTTCCTCACCCCTTAGACGCCGCCGAAGATCGATTATAGATTGCTACAGATCTACTGCATTCAGATCGGAATTCTATTATCCTCTAATAGAAAATTTGCATATATCATTGAACCAACAATAATACTTACCAAAGATAATTGTGAAACCGATTCTAAGGGATGGAAAACAATTGATTCATAATCTCCACAAGATAGCCCTACGATGAGGCAAAACTAGCGCCACCACTCCCCTAACAACGTCGATCAAAAAGAGAAGGTTAAAAGAGAACCATAGATATGGCAGAAGAGAAAAGAATGAGCAGAGACTACATCCAAAAACACAGCACTTACCACTAAGATCGACAAATAAGGACAAAAGCAAGAATCGGTTTATAAGGGTCAATGCAGGAGCACTATTCGGCCAACAAAGATTAGGTTGCACTGAAGAGAAGGATGAAGAAAAACATAGAATGGATCGGTCACCACAGGCTAAAACCAAAAAAGGCAAAGAGGTAGGCAGACCATAGATATTCGACCAAGAAGGAAGTCGTTTGAGAAAATGTGCGCAGGGAAAGAAAATCGTGGACAAGAAGTTTTGGTGAAAGAAGTAAATTCACAGCAACTATGACCAAAAAGGTACTTCCAAACAGCACAAGTCGGCTTCAGAAACAAAAGAAAAGAACCCCAATTACCCAAAAACCCATAAGAAGAAAAAAGCGGAAGAACAAAAAGAGTTGACAAGCCTTAAGTTTTTGGGAAAAGCAACTTCAGTTGAAATGTTGTGTGCCTACAGTTCAATTTCGGCACCACACCTTCAAACACTCAATTTCCTTCTTTTTCTCCTAAAATCTCTCTATAATCGTCTCCTTAATTTTCTCCACATAACACTCCCTGACCAAGTCAAACCTCAGACCTCCAGCAACTACCACACGCCACTTACCATAGGACCACAAGCTCATTTGTGTCAAATATTACCTAATTTAATTAAAGAAGCCTACTATCTAGAACCAAGGGCCCTATTCACTTAAAATTAATTTTTTTGCTAAAGCCCAAGTTTGAACCCAAGACTTCTCAGAACACTTAACTACTAAAACAAACATGCATTTGTGTCCTATTCTTATACAACTAAATACTTAAGTGTAGTCTCCTAGCTATTCCCATGCTCAAGGTCTATTCCTTCTAGGCCTAAATTCGGGGCGTTACAATTCACCCCTCCTTAAAGAAATTTCATCCTCGAAATTTCCAACTATCATAACAATTGCACAACCCAGACTACACCACTACGTTTTGTTGCGCACTCTGATCCTAATAACACTAACACATTTTAACTTGAACTTAAAACCTCTTACACACACCCAAAACATCTAACCATTGGAGCAGATAGATATCACCCGCATACAATTTCTATATCCCAATCATCACACCCAAATAAAACATACCTGACTTAAAAGTGACTTGGCAATCCTGAACCCGATGCTCCTTCGATCTGCATCTGAGATATGCTCTTGAATTCCTCTGATATTTACCCAAATGATACCTTTTACAGTGCTCGCAAGCAGGTAGGTTCGGATGCGTTTTAACATTTTTCACAAAATGAGTGTCCACCTTGGAGAATTGTGATCTCTCTTCTTCTTACAACCTAAACACCTAGCCTGAAGTGTTTCACTAATTTCCTTAACTCTGGCCCCAAACACCTCCTCTAGCACCTCTCTTATTAACCGAGTCAGTGCCTTAGTACCAAGCTCCAGGTTATCACTACCTGAAGTTGACGAACTTACCTTGACCTCCGTCTATTGAACAATCTCATGATCTGGTGAAACAGGCAACCCCTTGTGACCTTACTTACCTTTGGAATCCATATCAGTACTGTCGTTAACCTAACAGTCTAGATTTCCAGAACACACAGAGAATAAATACAAAATCTAAATTCTAGCGTTTTAGTTTACTCTAACTAGAGTGTCATAGTACAGTCTCATACTTAAAGTAATCTCAGTATTGAATTTCAGTCTAATCAATCCATCAGTTATCAATAAACTTACAGATTTGACGCTAGAGACTCGGTGCGCCACACCTGCAAATCCTCTAAAATATTTCAAGAACAGTTTTCCAAAAAAATTCAAACATTTTAAAACCCATTCCACTGCCAAGTTTTGTAACCTGGCTCCGATACCACTAAATGTAACACCCAAACCTGGTCTAGATGTTATGGCTGAATCTGGCGGTGTCACATTGGAGTGCTTTACAAAAACTTGCTCTTGCTGATGAAAACCCGTTTGAAAATTTAAAGCCTCTTTGTTAGAACTCAAATCATTATAGCTATTCGTTATTCATCTTAAATTTTTATTACTTTTAAAACTCTATTTGTTACGGAAGAATTTCTCAAGTGTCTTGAAAATATAGCGTTTTGAAAATAGTTATCGTTTTGGAAAACCGCTTTCTGCTTTTATTAGATATAAACCATAATAAACAAAAAAAAACCAAAATTAAAAGATGGAAAATTTATAAAGGCCTTAATACATAATTCAAAACCCAAACCAAAATCTAATAGTAAATGAACATCAAATAAAAGAAAACAGAAGAAGTAGTGTGCCCATCTCCGAGTCCCTCGCAGCACCGATCCGCCTAAGGATTACCTGTACAGTATAAACAGTTGGGTGAGTTTATGAAAACTCATTGTGTAGTCCAATAATAAACAAACAGTGAACATCACAGTCTCGTCTTGAGCCCTATTCAGAAACAGTACAAAGTGAGTCTTAGCCCAATGCAGTAACAATACAACACCATAATACAACCCATCCCAATCCGGCCAACACACCACTTCCTACCACCAACACACCATGTGGGACAAAGTCGACCCACCCATCCAACACACCAAAATCGCAGCAAAGCTACCAGTAATAATATCACAGCAATGCTACGAGTAACAGTAATGGAGCAAAGTGTAATATCCTGAATTAGGGCTTAATCGGAATAGTAGTTTTGTGACCACAAATCTGAGATAGAAATAATTATTTTATAATTATTTTGATGATTATGATATGATTGCATGATTGTGTGAAAATTTCGTGATGAAGTTCTATGTCTAAAGTGCTTAAATTGAAAGTAGGGACTAAATCGAATAAGTTGCAAAATTTGCATTCTAGAAGGTTTTAGTATGAAATTGCATTGAAATATTAATTAGGAGGTCTTAAATAGAAATTTGACCAATTTTAAGTTCATGGAAAAAATTAGGACATGGAAGGAATTTTTGAAAGTTTAGTAAGGAGGGGCATTTTGGTCATTTGGATATTAAATGAAATAAAATGGGAAAAATAACACAAAATTGGTCATCATCCTCCTTAGTTGCTGCCGAATTCTCCCTCTCTCCATAGCTAGGGTTTCTTCAACGTTCAAGCTCCATAGTAAGTGATTCCAAGCCCCGTTTTTAATGTTCTTTACGTTTTTGGAATCTTGAAGCTCGATTAAGCTTATGCTAGCAATAATTCAACCTAGGGTTTATATTTGGAAAAATTCCCATAGGTGAAATTTGTGTATTTTGATGTTTTATGATAGAATATGGGGTTTTAAATTATGTTAGACAACTTGTGCTACTCGATTTTGAGTGAAAACGAGTAAAAGGGCTTAATCGGCAAAAATACCTAATAGTCACAAGTATATGTTAGAGTGAGAATTTGATGTTTCCATAGAAGGGAAAAGTGATCAGCATGTTATAAAACATAAGAATAAGGAATAAAGTTTAATTCCCGAGCCTAGGGGCAAAAGTGTAATTATGCAAAAGTTTAGGGGCAAAAGTGTAATTTTCCAAAGTTCGTATTAAATGTTGTTTTGATGAATGTATGTATTAAATAAGATTAATTTGGTATTATAGATCAAGAGAAACGAGATTCAAGTCGCGATCGAGGAAAAGAAAAGATTGTGGACTAAATTGCAAAATCTTTATATTTTGGTACCAAGGTAAGTTCATGTGTAAATAATGTAGCATAATTGTTATTTTTAAGTTATTGAAGTTAATTATATGATACGTTGATTTTTAATCATGAAATATTATGCTTTGTGGTTAATGTTGAGTAATATGCAAATTATGTTTACTACTTGATAAATATGAATTGCTACCAAGTATCGGTTCTGGTATTCCATGGAAGACGACAAATGTGAGATCAAGGGAAAAAGCCCGTTTGAACCTTAGGAATAGATTAGGATACAAGTGACATGTCACTAGGATGGTTGAGCATCCGAACTCGTTGAGTTGAGTCCGAGTTCACTTATGGATGCGAATGTCCGAACTCGTTGAGTTGAGTCCGAGTTCGTGAGATGTAACTAGGCTTCTGAGCTCGTTGAGTTGAGTCCGAGTTCACTTAGGGCGGGTTACATGATTTCTTGATTACATATGAGGCACTTATGTGCAAATTATCCGTGTATCCGAGTTGTATTCCGATGTGTTCAACGGGTGAAATTTCTAGTTTAATGGAAGAGCACTTAAGATATAAGTGACATTTTGGGTAAGTGTTGTGAAATGGACACTTTGGACAGGTATGTTCTTAACCCTCGAGTTGGAAAAAGATACAACAACGATAAGATCGTAAGATGATGAATGATATTTAGAAATGTGATAAATGTTTTGGTGATACCATGTTAAGGTTGTTTGGTATGATTGTATTGTTATGTTACTTGTTAATTGCATATGAACTTACTAAGCATTTATGCTTACTCCTTCCTTTTCATTCACTGTAGTTTTGAACAAGCCGGCTCAGGAATCGGGACAGGTCAAAAGTTCGATCACAGTATCCAAAGGACTTTTATCTTGGTAAATGGCTTGTACAACTACTTAAGTATGGCATGTATAGCAATATACCTATTTTGTGTAAATAATTTTATGATATGGCCATGTTTGGTTGAGAAAATGTTTGATATTGATAAGTCATGGTGATGGATAATTTAGATCATGTTTGATATCATGGAAGTTTAATAGGTTATCTAGTTCATAAAAATTCATGGAAAGATGAAACTTGCCTTAAAACAGAATATTGCTGCAGCAATGACATGAATTTGAAAAATCACTGAAAATAGTATAAGTGGAACTAAATGATGAGTAAGTTATGAAGTTTAAGCTTAATGAGTCTATTTTCATGTGGATTGAACAAAACAGGCATATAAATTATATTTTATGAGATGTTTAAACTTTTATGAAACAGGGCCAGAGTGATTTCTGGATCCCCTGTTCTGACCTTAAAAATT
Source organism: Gossypium hirsutum (assembly GCF_007990345.1). Lineage (NCBI taxonomy): Eukaryota > Viridiplantae > Streptophyta > Magnoliopsida > Malvales > Malvaceae > Gossypium > Gossypium hirsutum. The sequence continues at coordinate 52,282,531 of NC_053429.1, read as the reverse complement.
CATAATAAATTTTACAAAAATACTTAGAAGTTTTTCTTTATATTTACAAATTCCTTATTGAGTCTAGTTTTAATAGAAACAAATCTCATAGTCATTTCATATCTGTATAGAGAGATATCTTATTTGTAATACACATAGGTCAGACCAGCCGAACCCTGAAACAGGGGAGACTTTAACTAATAAACTGTACTAATTGGCCCGACCAAAAATTCTAGAAAAGAATTAGTAAATATATATATGAGTCTAGATTTAGGGAAAATTTACGGATCTTAATTTCTAATTTCGTAACTCGAGATATGATTTTTCTTGTAACTATGACGCGAGTAGCTAGAAAGCTATGAATGTAGAAACAAATGATTTGAAGTTCTTAATTTGATAAATTATGTTCGGTAACCCCTCAAGATCGACTCCAGCGATGGTCTCGGGCGTGGGGGCATTACACAAAGCTGCCAGTATCAGGCTTAAAGCCATCAGTAGGTCCACAGTCATCTTGCGCGACCCATGCGACCATATCAGTACCGTACACTTCCTCCATAACAGTATCACAATCCCCATGTAGAAAGATATGTTATAAATCATACGTGTATGCAAAATGTCATAATCGATACAGTCAAATTATAGCACAAATCAGTCATTTACCCTCGAGGGATAAAATAGTCACTTTACCCTATAGGGGTATTTTGGTCATTTTACCTGCCTTGGGGGTCTAAGTACTCTTATCGACCTATCAGAAGGTCTACAGTTGCCTCTAGCGACTCGTGTAACCTTAACGATCCTAATAGTGCAAATTGGCCCAAGGCCCATTATGCGATCCAAGTAGGCCCACACGCCCGTGTGGCCCATTATGCGAACTACACAGCCTAGTCCAGTAATTACCGTGTATAGTGGAATATATTCGTGTGGAGCCCACAAGCCCATTGGGCCCACATGGCCACTTTTGGCCCATCGTGGCCCAGAACAGCCCAAACCCAAGGGAACACCCATGGTGGCTTCTACAGTAATACACCCATGATTCATGGGCTTGGCCTACCACATGTGTGTTCGCACACCCATGTGGCCAAAAGGCCATTCTTTCAGTACCTTACTCAAACACTTAAGGTTCCTCACCCCTTAGACGCCACCGAAAATCGATTATAGATTGCTACAGATCGATTGCATTCAGATCGGAATTCTATTATCCTCTAATAGAAAATTTGCATAAATCATTGAACCAACAATAACACTTACCAAAGATAATTGTGAAACCGATTCTAAGGGATGGAAAACAATTGATTCATAATCTCCACAAGATAACCCTACGATTAGGCAAAACTAGCGCCACCACTCCCCTAACAACGTCGATCAAAAAGAGAAGGTTAAACGAGAACCGTAGATATGGCAGAAAAGAAAAGAATGAACAGAGACTACATCCAAAAACACAACACTTACCACCAAGATCGACAGATAAGGACAAAAGCAAGAATCGGTTTACAAGGGTCAATGCAGGAGCACTATTCGGCCAACAAAGATTAGGTTGCACTGAAGAGAAGGATGAAGAAAAACAAAGAATGGATCGGTCACCACAGGCTAAAACCGAAAAAGGAAAAGAGGTAAGCAGACCATAGATATTCAGCCAAGAAGGAAGTCATTTGAGAAAAGGTGCGCAGGAAAAGAAAATCGTGGACAAGAAGTTTTGGTGAAAGAAGTAAATTCACAGCAACTATGACCAAAAAGGTACTTCCAAACAGCACAAGTCGGCTTCAGAAACAAAAGAAAAGAACCCCAATTACCCAAAAACCCATAAGAAGAAAAAAGAGGAAGAACAAAAAGAGTTGACAAGCCTTAAGTTTTTGGGAAAAGCAACTTCAGCTGAAATGTTGTGTGCCTACAGTCCAATTTCAGCACCACACCTTCAAACACTCAATTTCCTTCTTTTTCTCCTAAAATCTCTCTATAATCATCTCCTTGATTTCCTCCACATAACACTCCCTGACCAAGTCAAACTCCACTCAATAGAATCTCAAACCACATCTACTTCGTACACGGTAAGAGTAGCAAAATAAATACTCTATCACATTGCCATGACTTGAATCTTAGACCTCCAGCAACTACCACACGCCACTTACCATAGGACCACAAGCTCATTTGTGTCAAATATTACCTAATTTAATTAAAGAAGCCTACTATCTAGAACCAAGGGCCCTATTCACTTAAAATTAATTTTTTTGCTAAAGCCCAAGTTTGAACCCAGGACTTCTCAGAACACTTAACTACTAAAACAAATATGCATTTGTGTCCTATTCTTATACAACTAAATACGTACGTGCAGTCTCCTAGCTGTTCCCATGCTCAAGGTCTATTCCTTCTAGGCCTAAATTCGAGGCGTTACAATTCACCCCTCCTTAAAGAAATTTCGTCCTCGAAATTTCCAACTATCATAACAATTGCACAACCCAGACTACACCACTACGTTTTTGTTGCGCACTCTGATCCTAATAAAATTAACACATTTTAACTTGAACTTAAAACCTCGTACACACACCCAAAACACCTAACCATTGGAGCAGATAGATATCACCCGCATACAATTTCTATATCCCAATCATCACACCCAAATATACCATACCTGACTTAAAAGTGACTTGGAAATCCCGAACCGATGCTCCTTCGATCCGCATCTGAGACATGCTCTTGAATTCCTCTGATATTTACCCAAATGATACCTTTTACAATGCTCGCTGGCTGGTAGGTTCGGATGCGTTTTAACATGTTTCAAAAAACCAGTGTCCAGCCTTGAAGAACTGTGATCTCTCTTCTTCTTACAACCCAAACACCCAGCCTGAAGCGTTTCACTAATTTCCTTAACTCTGGCCTCAAACACCTCCTCTAGCACCTCTCTTATTAACCGAGTCAGTGCCTTAGTACCAAGCTCCAGGTTATCACTGCCTGAAGTTGACAAACTTACCTTGACCTCCGTCTCTTGAACAATCTCATGATCTGGTGAAACAGGCAACCCCTTGTGACCTTTCTTACCTTTGGAATCCATATCAGTACTGTCGTTAACCTAACAGTCTACATTTCCAAAACACACAGAGATTAAATACAAAATCTAAATTCTAGCGTTTCAGTTTACTCTAACTAGAGTGTTACAGTACAGTCTCATACTTAAAGTAATCTCAGTATTGAATTTCAATCTAATCAATCCATCAGTTATCAATAAACCGACAGATTTGACGCCGGAGACTCGGTGTGCCACACCTGCAAATCCTCTAAAATATTTCAAGAACAGTTTTCTAAAAAAATTCAAACATTTCAAAACCCATTCCACTACCAAGTTTTGTAACCTAGCTCTGATACCACTAAATGTAATACCCCAAACCCGGCCTAGATGTTATGGCCGAATCTAGCAGTGTCACATTAGAGTACTATACAAAAACTTGCTCTTGCTGATGAAAACCCGTTTGAAAATTTAAAGCCTCTTTGTTAGAACTCAAATCATTATAGCTATTCGTTATTCATCTTAAATTTTTATTACTTTTAAAACTCTTTTTGTTGCGGAAGAATTTCTCAAGTGTCTTGAAAATATAGTGTTTTGAAATCAGTTATCCTTTTGGAAAACCGCTTTCTGCTTTTATTAGATATAAACCGTAATAAACAAAAAAAACCGAAATTAAAAGTTGGAAAATTTATAGAGGCCTTAATACATATTTCAAAACCCAAACCAAAATCTAATAGCAAATAAACATCAAATAAAAGAAAACAGAAAAAGTAGTGTGGCCATCTCCGAGTCCCTTACAGCACCGATCCGCCTAAGGATTACTTGTACAGTATAAACAGTTGGGTGAGTTTATGAAAACTCTGCGTGTAATCCCAATAATAAACAAACAGCGAACATCACAGTCTGGTCTTGAGCCCTATTCAGAAACAGTACAGAGTGAGCCTTAGCCCAATGCAGTAACAATGCAACACCATAATACAACCCATCCCAATCCGGCCAACACACCACTTCGTACCACCAAAACACTATGTGAGACAAAGTCGACCCACCCATCCAACACACCAAAATCGCAGCAAAGCTACCAGTAATAATATCGCAGCAATGCTACGAGTAACAGTAATGGAACAAAGCTGCCAGTATCAGGCTTAAAGCAATCAGTAGGTCCACAGTCGTCTTGTGCGACCCATGCGACCATATCAGTACAGTGCACTTCCTCCATAACAGTATCCCAATCCCCATGTAGAAAGATATGTTATAAATCATATGTGTATGCAAAATTTCATACTCGATACAGTCAAATTATAGCATAAATCAGTCATTTACCCTTGAGGGATAAAATAGTCACTTTACCCTATAGGGGTATTTTGGTCATTTTACCTGCCTTGGGGGTCTAGGTACTCTTATCGACCTATCAGAAGGTCTACAGTTGCCTCTAGTGACTCGTGTAACCTTAACGATCCTACAAGTGCAAATTGCCCCAAGGCCCATTATGCGACCCAAGTAGGCCCACACGCCCGTGTGGCCCATCAAGCCCAAAAATTACCACGACCATGCGAACTACACAGTCTGGTCCAGTAATTACCATGTATAGTGGAATATATTCGTGTGGAGCCCACAAGCCCATTGAGCCCATATGGCTACTTTTGGCCCATCGTGGCCCAGAACAGCCAAAACCCAACGGAACACCCATTGTGGCTTCTACAGTAATACACCCATGATTTATGGGCTTGGCCTACCAGATGTGTGTTCGCACACCCATGTGGCCAAAAGGCCATTCTTTCAGTACCTTACTCAAACACTTAAGGTTCCTCACCCCTTAGACGCCGCCGAAGATCGATTATAGATTGCTACAGATTGACTGCATTTAGATTGGAATTCTATTATCATCCAATAGAAATTTTGCATAAATCATTGAACCAACAATAACACTTACCAAAGATAATTGTGAAATCGATTCTCAGGGATGGAAAACAATTGATTCATAATCTTCACAAAATAGCCCTACGATGAGGCAAAACTAGCGCCACCACTCCCCTAACAACGTCGATCAAAAAGAGAAGGTTAAAAGAGAACTATAGATATCGTAGAAGAGAAAAGAATAAACAGAGACTACATCCAAATTCACAGCACTTACCACCAAGATCGACAAATAAGGACAAAAGCAAGAATCGGTTTACAAGGGTCAATGCATGAGCACTATTCGGCCAACAAAGATTAGGTTGCACTGAAGAGAAGGATGAAGAAAAACAAAGAATGGATCAGTCACCACAAGCTAAAACCGAAAAAGGCAAAGAGGTAAGTAGACCATAGATATTCGGCCAAGAAGGAAGTCGTTTAAGAAAAGGTGCGCAGGAAAAGAAAATCGTGGACAAGAAGTTTTGGTGAAAAGAAGTAAATTCACAGCAACTATGAGCAAAAAGGTACTTCCAAAGAGCACAAGTGGCTTCAGAAACAAAAGAAAAGAACCCCAATTACCCAAAAACCCATAAAAAGAAAAAAAAGAAGAACAAAAAGAGTTGACAAGCCTTAAGTTTTTGGGAAAAGCAACTTCAGCCGAAATGCTGTGTGCCTATAGTCCAATTTCGACACCACATCTTCAAACACTCAATTTCCTTCTTTTTCTCCTAAAATTTCTCTATAATCATCTCCTTGATTTCCTTCACATAACACTCCCTGACCAAGTCAAACTCCACTCAATAGAATCTTATACCACATTTGCTTCGTACACGGTAAGAGTAGCAAAATAAATACTCTATTACATTGCCGTGACTTGAACCTCTGACCTCCAGCAACTACCACATGCCACTTACCATAGGACCACAAGCTCATTTGTGTCAAATATTACCTAATTTAATTAAAGAAGCCTACTATCTAGAACCAAGGGCCCTATTCATTTAAAATTAATTTTTTTGTAAAAGCCCAAGTTTGAACCCAGGACTTCTCAGAACACTCAACTACTAAAACAAACATGCATTTGTGTCCTATTCTTATACAACTAAATACTTACGTGCAGTCTCCTAGCTGTTCCCATGCTCAAGGTCTATTCTTTTTAGGCCTAAATTCGGGGCGTTACAATTCACCCCTCCTTAAAGAAATTTCGTCCTCGAAATTTCCAACTATCATAACAATTGCACAACCCAGACTACACTACTACGTTTTTGTTGCGCACTCTGATCCTAATAACACTAACACATTTTAACTTGAACTTAAAACCTCTTACACACACCCAAAATATCTAACCATTGGAGCAGATAGATATCACCCGCATACAATTTCTATATCCCAATCATCACACCCAAATAAAACATACCTGACTTCAAAGTGACTTGGCAATCCCGAACCCGATGCTCCTTCGATCCGCATCTGAGACATGCTCTTGAATTCCTCTGATATTTACCCAAATGATACCTTTTACAATACTCGCAAGCCGGTAGGTTCGGATACGTTTTAACATGTTTCACAAAACGAGTGTCCCGCCTTGAAGAACTATGATCTCTCTTCTTCTTACAACCCAAACACCCAGCCGGAAGCGTTTCACTAATTTCCTTAACTCTGGCCTCAAACACCTCCTCTAGCATCTCTCTTATTAATCAAGTCAGTGCCTTAGTACCAAGCTCCAGGTTATCACTACCTGAAGTTGACGAACTTACCTTGACCTTCGTCTCTTGAAAAATCTCATGAACTGGTGAAACAGGCAACCCCTTGTGACCTTGCTTACCTTTGGAATCCATATCAGTACTGTCGTTAACCTAACAGCCTACAGTTCCAGAACACACACAGAATAAATACAAAATCTAAATTCCAGCGTTTCAGTTTACTCTAACTAGAGTGCCACAGTACAGTCTCATATTTAAAGTAATCTCAGTATCGTATTTAAGTATAATCAATCCATCAGTTATCAATAAACATACAGATTTGACACCGGAGACTCGGTGTGCCACGCCTGCAAATCCTCTAAAATATTTCAAGAACAGTTTTCCAAAAAAATTCAAACATTTCAAAACCATTCCACTACCAAGTTTAATAACCTAGCTCTGATACCACTAAATGTAATACCCCAAACCCGGCCTAGATGTTATGGCCGAATCTAGCAATGTCACATTGGAGTACTATACAAAAACTTGCTCTTGCTGATGAAAACCCGTTTGAAAATTTAAAGCCTCTTTGTTAGAACTCAAATCATTATAGCTATTCGTTATTCATCTTAAATTTTTATTACTTTTAAAACCCTTTTTGTTGCGGAAGCATTTCTCAAGTGTCTTGAAAATATAGCGTTTTGAAAACAGTTATCGTTTTGGAAAATCGCTTTGTACTTTTATTAGATATAAACCATAATAAACAAAAAAAACCAAAATTAAAAGCTAGAAAATTTATAGAGGGCTTAATACATAATTTAAAACCCAAACCAAAATCTAATAGAAAATAAACAATAAATAAAAGAAAACAGAAGAAGTAGTGTGGCCATCTCCGAGTCCCTCGCAGCACCGATCCGCCTAAGGATTACCTGTACAGTGTAAACAGTTTGGTGAGTTTATGAAAACTCTGTGTGTAATCCCAATAATAAACAAACAGTGAACATTACAGTCTGGTCTTAAGCCCTATTCAGAAACAGTACAGAGTGAGCCTCAGCCCAATGCAGCAACAATGCAACACAATAATACAACCCATCCCAATCCGGCCAACACACCACTTCGTACCACCAACACACCATGTGGGACAAAGTCGACCCACCCATCCAACACACCAAAATCACAGAAAAGCTACCAGTAATAATATCGCAGTAATGCTACGAGTAACAGTAATGGAGCAAAGCTGCCAGTATCAGGATTAAAGCCATCAATAGGTCCACAGTCGTCTTGCGCGACCCATGCGACCATATCAGTACAGTACACTTCCTCTATAACAGTATACAAATCCTCATGTAGAAAGATATGTTATAAATCATACGTGTATGCAAAATGTCATACTCGATACAGTCAAATTATAGCACAAATCAGTCATTTACCCTCGAGCGATAAGATAGTCACTTTACCCTATAGGGGTATTTTGGTCATTTTACCTGCCTTGGGGGTCTAGGTACTTTTATCGACCTATCAGAAGGTCTATAGTTGCCTCTAGAAACTCATGTAATCTTAACGATCCTAACAGTGCAAATTAGCCTAAGGCCTATTATGCGACCCAAGTAGGCCCACACGCCCGTGTGGCCCATCAAGCCCAAAAATTACCCCGACCATGCGAACTACACAACCTGGTCCAGTAATTACCATGTATTCGCGTCGAGCCCACAAGCCCATTGGGCCCACATGGCCACTTTTGGCCCATCGTGGCCCAGAACAGCCCAAACCCTAGGGAACACCCATGGTGGCTTCTACAGTAATACTCCCATGATTCATGGGCTTGGCCTACCACATGTGTGTTCGCACACCCATGTGTCCAAAAGTCTATTCTTTCAGTACCTTACTCAAACACTAAAGGTTCCTCACCCCTTAGACGCCGCCGAAGATCGATTATAGATTGCTATAGATCTACTGCATTCAGATCGGAATTCTATTATCCTCTAATAGAAAATTTGCATAATTCATTGAACCAACAATAACACTTACCAAAGATAATTGTGAAACCGATTCTAAGGGATGGAAAATAATTTATTCATAATCTCCACAAAATAGCCCTACGATGAGGCAAAACTAGCACCACCACTCCCCTAACAACGTCGATCAAAAAGAAAAGGTTAAAAGAGAACCATTGATATGGCAGAAGAGAAAAGAATGAACAAAGACTACATCCAAAAACACGGCACTTACCACCATGATTGACAGAGAAGGACAAAAATAAGAATCAATTTACAAGGGTCAATGCAGGAGCACTATTCAGCCAACAAAGATTAGGTTGCACTGAAGAGAAGGATGAAGAAAAACAAAGAATAGATCGGTCACCACAGGCTAAAACCAAAAAAGGCAAGGAGGTAAGCAGACCATAGATATTCGGCCAAGAAGGAAGTCGTTTAAGAAAAGGTGCGCAGGAAAAGAAAATCGTGGACAATTCACAGCAACTATGACCCGCATATAATTTCTATATCCCAATCATCACACCCAAATAAAACATACCTGACTTAAAAGTGACTTGGCAATCCCGAACACGATGCTCCTTCAATCCGCATCTGAGACATGCTCTTGAATTGCTCTGATATTTACCCAAATGATACCTTTTACAACGCTCGCAAGCTGGTAGGTTCAGATGCGTTTTAACATGTTTCACAAAACGAGTGTCCCGCCTTGAAGGACTGTGATCTCTCTTCTTCTTACAACCCAAACACCCAGCTGAAGCGTTTCACTAATTTCCTTAACTCTAGCCTCAAGCACCTCCTCTAGCACCTCTCTTATTAACCGAGTCAGTGCCTTAGTACAAAACTCCAGGTTATCACTACCTGAAGTTAACGAACTTACCTTGACCTTCGTCTCTTGAAAAATCTCATGATCTGGTGAAACAGGCAACCCCTTGTGACCTTGCTTACCTTTGGAATCCATATCAGTACTGTCGTTAACCTAACAGTCTACACTTCCAGAACACACACAGAATAAAAACAAAATCTAAATTCCAGCGTTTCAGTTTACTCTAACTAGAGTGCCACAGTACAGTCTCATATTTAAAGTAATCTCAGTATTGAATTTAAGTCTAATCAATCCATCAGTTATCAATAAACATACAGATTTGACACTGGAGACTCGGTGTGCCATGCCTGCAAATCCTCTAAAATATTTCAAGAACAATTTTCTAAAAAAATTCAAACATTTCAAAACCCATTCCACTACCAAGTTTTGTAACCTGGCTCTGATACCACTAAATGTAATACCCCAAACCCGGCCTAGATGTTAAGGTCGAATCTAGCGGTGTCCCATTGGAGTGTTTTGCAAAAACTTGCTCTTGCTGATGAAAACCCGTTTCAAAATTTAAAGCCTCTTTGTTATAACTCAAATCATTATATCTATTCGTTATTCATCTTAATTTTTTATTACTTTTAAAACTCTGTTTGTTGCGGAAGCATTTCTCAAGAGTCTTGAAAATATAGCGTTTTGAAAACAGTTATCGTTTTGGAAAACCGTTTTCTTCTTTTATTAGATATAAACCATAATAAACAAAAAAAATTGAAATTAAAGGCTGGAAAATTTATAGAGGCCTTAATACATAATTCAAAACCCAAACCAAAATCTAATAGCAAATAAACATCAAATAAAAGAAAACAGAAGAAGTAGTGTGACCATCTCCAAGTCCCTCGCAGCACCGATCCGCCTAAGGATTAGCTGTACAGTATAAACAGTCGGGTGAGTTTATGAAAACTCTGTGTGTAATCCCAATAATAAACAAATAGTGAACATCACAGGCTGGTCTTGAGCCCTATTCAGAAACAGTACAGAGTGAGCCTTAGCCCAATACAGTAACAATGCAGCACCATAATACAACCCATCCCAATCCGGCCAACACACCACTTCGTACCACCAACACACCATGTGGGACAAAGTCGACCCACCCATCCAACACACCAAAATCACAGCAAAGCTACCAGTAATAATATCGCAGCAATGCTACGAGTAACAGTAATGGAGCAAAGCTGCCAGTATCAGGCTTAAAGCCATCAGTAGGTCAACAGTCGTCTTGCGCGATCCATGCGACCATATCAATACAGTACACTTCCTCCATAACATTATACCAATCCCCATGTAGAAAGATATGTTATAAATCATACGTGTATGCAAAATTTCATACTCGATACAGTCAAATTATAGCACAAATCAGTCATTTACCTTCGAGGGATAAAATAGTCACTTTACCCTATAGGGGTATTTTGGTCATTTTACCTACCTTGGGGGTCTAGGTACTCTTATCAACCTATCAGAAGGTCTACAGTTTCCTCTAGCAACTCGTGTAACCTTAACGATCCTAATAGTGCAAATTAGCCCAACGCCCATTATGCGACCCAAGTAGGCCCACACGCCCGTGTGGCCCATCAAGCCCAAAAATTACCACGACCATATGAACTACACAGCCCGGTCCAGTAATTACCATGTATAGTGGAATATATTCGTGTGGTGCCCACATGCCCATTGGGCCCACATGGTCACTTTTGGCCCATCGTGGCCCAGAACAGCCCATACCCAAGGGAACACCCATGGTGGCTTCTACAGTAATACACCCATGATTCATGGGCTTGGCCAACCACATGTGTGTTCGCACACCCATGTGGCCAAAAGGCCATTCTTTCAGCTTTTTAGCTTTTACCATTCTACAGTCTATTCAGTGTGTGAATACGCACCTACTTGTGAAAGGAGCACAGTTCCCTCGAACACCAACCTATATTCAACCCTATCCCCAACGTCAATCCTTTAACAAATGGGTAACTAACCCCTTAATAGTGCTTATCCAAATCATGATTCGACACTTACCTTGCTCGAACACTTAAGGTTCCTCACTCCTTGGACGCCACCGAAGATCGATTATAGATTGCTACAGATCAACTGCATTCAGACCGGAATTCCATTATCATCTAATAGAAAATTTGCATAAATCATTGAACCCACAATAACACTTACCAAAGATAATTGTGAAACTGATTCTAAGGGATGGAAAACAATTGATTCATAATCTCCACAAATTAGCCCTACGATGAGGCAAAACTAGCGCCACCACTCCCCTAACAACGTCGATCAAAAAGAGAAGGTTAAAAGGGAATCATAGATATGGCAGAAGAGAAACGAATGAACAGAGACTACATCAAAAAACACGGCACTTACCACCAAGATCGACAGAGAAGGACAAAAGCAAGAATCAATTTACAAGGGTCAATGCAGGAGTGTAACACCCCAATCCCGTATCCGTCGCCGGAATAGGTAAAGGGGCATTACCGGACTTGAAACTCATATCAGAACAGTAAAAATTTTTTTTTGAACATTCCTTTAGATAAGTACTAAAGACAGTCAGGGATACAATTTAAACTTCTATAAGTACACATTCAAAAGATGTCATTTTCGCATGGCTTATATATATTAACCAAAATATTCTTCGGCCACTGGTCTATTCTATACATGCCATAAAATAATTCAAAACATAACAGTAACAAGCAGTGGATAGTGATAGTGTGACTAGCTGCTGACGATCCCCGAGCCTGTAGCTTCGAAATGAGATCTATAAAACAGAGAAAACAAAGTAAACGAAGTAAGCATTACAATGCTTAGTAAGTTTTAAGCAGTGTCAACAGATAACAATCAAATTATAATATAGTTGTTCGTATTTTTATTTCACTCTTCCTTCGGGCATACCATCCCTTTACCGAATATGCACATCTCATCATATACAATAGGCAGATAAACTTTCACATAAAAGTGAGCTCATGTGACATAGATATATTGTATAATTTCACATAACCTCTCACACTGATCCGATGTCACATAATCATAGGAATAGTCTCATAGATTGCTCACGTATGCATCACATAACTACCTTATGATTTAGTTCAAATCAAGCTCACATATAAACTTGGAGTACATACCTGTTTAACCTTTCGCATTGAATATATTTATAAGCAATTCTTATTACGAAGTCTTATAGCTTTAACCTCTACTCGGATTATCGGCGAGACCTTTAGCTCAGATGAAATCTCCACACGAAGTTATCGGGTCTTACCCAGACAAAATCTCCACACGTAGTCATCGGGTCTTACCCGGACATAATCTCCACACGTAGTCATCAGGTCTTACCCGAAATATATTTCCAAGTTTCATGTACATTTAATCACATGTTACAACATTCACATCGACTGTCATATTTGTAATTCATTTGCCTCATCAAATATCTAATAATACACACCTTTCACATTTGGTCATTCGGCCACAATATACACACATCGCCTACATATTTCACACTAGCCATTCGGCTTTACCACATATACATATCTCATACATATTTCACACTAGCCATTCGGCTTTACCACATATACATATCTCATATATATATTTCACATTGACCATTCGGCTTTACCACATATGCATATCTCATACATATTTCACATTAGCCATTCGGCTTTACCACATATACATATCTCATATATATATATTTCACATTAACCATTCGGCTTTACCACATATACATATCTCATACATATTTCACATTAGCCATTCGGCTTTACCACATATACATATCTCATATATATATTTCACATTAACCATTCGGCTTTACCACATATACATATCTCATATATATATTTCACATTAACCATTCGGCTTTACCACATATACATATCTCATACATATTTCACATTAGCCATTCGGCTTTACCACATATACATATCTCATACATATTTCACATTAGCCATTCGACTTTACCACATATACATATCTCATATATACATTTCACATTAGCCATTCGGCTTTACCACATATACATATCTCATATATACATTTCACATTAGCCATTCGGCTTTACCACATATACATATCTCATATATACATTTCACATTAGCCATTCGGCTTTACCATATATACATATCTCATACATATTTCACATTAGCCATTCGGCTTTACCACATATACATATCTCATACATATTTCACATTAGCCATTCGGCTTTACCACATATACATATCTCATACATATTTCACACAGCCATTCGGCTTTACCACATATACATATCTCATACATATTTCACACTAGCCATTCGGCTTTACCACATATACATATTTTATACATCAATTTCACCAATAGCTTATAAGCAACTCAAATAGTTTCATCAATGTTTACAACAAATTCACATATTCACTACAAGCTGTTTTCCTGAGCAATAGTCACTAAATTATTTATAACTGGAGCTACAAAACTCAAAATCAATTGCCGTTAATTTTCCCTGAATATATACTCATATATCTTCCATCCATAAAATTTTCAGAATTTTAGGTTTGGCCAATCAATACCAGATTTTTCTTAAAGTTTCCCCTGTTTCACTGTTTGACTAATCTGACCACTCTTCACTACGAATCAAATTTATCATTGTACAGAATTCAAAATATGTTCTATTTGATTCTATTTTAAACTAGACTCATTAATCAGTCTAAGCATATAAATTTTATCTTATAACCATTTTTGTACAAATTATAATGATTTTCTAAAAACAGAATAGGGGATTTCGGAGTCATTCTGATACTGTCTCACACAACTTTAAATATCTCTTTATAGGAAATTTCTTTGCTTACACGGTCTCTTTTATAAGAAACTACACTAATTAAGCTTTGATTACATATTTTATTCATCCTATAATTCCACACCAACAATTTATAGTGATTTTCTAAAATCACGCTACTACTGCTGTCCTAAGGAAATTATTACAATTTGCTCTTAAATTTCCAAGTCCAAACACTTATGAACTTACCATTTGAGTTTAAGACATATCATGGCCACATCATATCTTATTAAATCAACTCATTATGTCCTATTATGATTGAATTTACTCAACGTTTAATCACTTAAAACTTACCTCGGAAGTGGTCGACGACTAGATATCCACGGCTATTCGTTTACTTTCTCTTTTCCCCTATCCGACTTTGATCCTCTTTGCTCTTAAGCTTAAGTAAAACAATAGATTTGCTTAATTACTTAACTAATATTATTCACTTAACAATCACATTTGGCAATCACATATCATTTAATCTATATCTAAAACAATAGATTTCAATATGTATCATATTTAATAAAACATGCCATGACTCGATTTCATGCTTATTTAATTTATATCTAATTCACATTCACAAGCATAATCACCATGAAACTTACCTTAATACACATATATGCATGTTCACATTCATCACATTGGCCATTATAAGCAAAATAACCATTCAAAGCTCACTTCAATTATTTAACAAATAAAACTAATGTTTAATACTATCTCCCAATTTGGTATGAGTTACTGAATGAAATTAAACTCCTAATCCATGCACTAAAATCACATTCGGCACAAGCAAACTTCATTTCAATTATGCCACTCTTAAACTTATCCATAATACCCTAAGTTCATTTAGTAGCTAGGCAACAATTATACAAAAACAACAAGCATTTAACAACAATGTACTTAACCAATTCCTTAAGCATACATTCGGCAATATATATATTAATGACTAAAACACTTAGGCCAATTCTAAAACATCCACAAATCTTCATGCTTACATGCCATAAATTTCACAAAATGCATAAATTTCACAAATTCTAATTACTATCATAAGCTCAATTTCGGCTAACACTCAATTAAATACTTACAATTTAGCACTAATTTAGCATTTCAAGATAGCCGATTGTCATTAAGCAATTAAGCCACAAACATTTAATTTTACCAAGCTCAACTCATCTATAATCAACCCTCAATACACTAAAGCATCAAAAACAACATCAAAGAAATACAAACATCCATGACCGAATGTCATCTTCATAACTTTTCAAAAACATTTGCCATGAGCTAGCTTCTATACTTGATGACCACTCCAAATATACAAAGATTTTCAATGAAAGAGCATTAACATACCTTAATATTAACCTAAGATGACCGAATGCTTCCCTCCCTTCTTCCTCTTTTCATTTCGGCCAAGAAGAATAAAAAAGGATGAAGCTTTTTCTCTTTTTTTTCTTCTAGTTACGGCAAAATGGGGGAGCAAGGATGAAACAACTTTGGTTTCTCCTCCCACTCCCCTCATATTTTATTGTTCTTAACACAACATGTTATCACAAAATGTTTATAATATGTTTTACCCATCACATTTTGTCTATCCTCATTGTCATGGCCGGCCACTACTATCAAAGTGGGGAAATTGACATGCAAGTCCACCCTTTTGATTACATGCACTAATAGATCCTTATAGATTAGCCTATCACATTTCAAAAGTGTCACACATAAGTCCTATTAACTAAATTCACATGCAATTAACTAAATCGAAGCTTAAAACTTTCACACACTCATATTCACATATTTTAGACAATAAATATTATACTCAAATACTTTAGTGACTCGGTTTAGCGGTCTCGAAACCACTTTCTGACTAGGGTCACATTAGGGGTGTCACAAGGAGCACTATTCGGCCAACAAAGATTAGGTTGCAGTGAAGAGAAGGATGAAGAAAAACAAAGAATGGATCGGTCACCACAGGCTAAAACCGAAAAAAGCGAAGAGGTAAGCAGACCATAGATATTCGGCCAAGAAGGAAGTTGTTTGAGAAAAGGTGCGCAGGAAAAGAAAATCGTGGACAAGAAGTTTTGGTAAAAGAAGTGAATTCACAGCAACTATGACCAAAAAGGTACTTCCAAACAACACAAGTCGGCTTCAGAAACAAAAGAAAAGAACCTCAATTACCCAAAAACCCATAAGAAGAAAAAAGAGGAAGAACAAAAAAAGTTGACAAGCCTTAAGTTTTTTGGAAAGGCAACATCAGCCGAAATTCTGTATGCCTACAGTCCAATTTCGGCACCACACCTTCAAACACTCAATTTCCTTCTTTTTCTCCTAAAATCTCTACATAACCCTCTCCTTGATTTCCTCTACATAACACTCCCTGACCAAGTCAAACTCCACTCAACAGAGTCTCAAACCCCATCTGCTTCTTACATAGCCAGAGTAACAAAATAAATACTCTATTACATTGCCATGACTTGAACCTCAGACCTCCAGCAACTACCACACACCACTTACCACAGGACCACAAGCTCATTTGTGTCAAATATTACCTAATTTAATTAAAGAAGCCTACTATCTAGAATCAAGGGCCCTATTCACTTAAAATTAATTTTTTTGCTAAAGCCCAAGTTTGAACCCAGGACTTCTCAAACACTTCCCAGAACACTTAACCACTGAAACAAACATGCGTTTGTGTCATTTTCTTGTAAACTAAATACTTACGTGTAGTCTCCTAACTGTTCCAATGCTCAAGGCCTATTCCTTCTAGGCCCAAATTCGGGGCGTTACAGAGTAAAAGTTTTGGGGAGAAAGTGGGAGGGAGTAAAAGTATTGGGGAAAAGTAAAAAGGTTTGGGGGTTTAGGATAAAAATGTAAAATATTATAGTTTGGTATTTAGTTTATTCAAATTATTCGAGTTATTCAAATTTGAAAATTAAACATGATTCGAACTCGAAATTCGAAAAAAATTCGAGTTGACTCGAATAACTCGATTTGATTAACTTGAAATTCGAAAAAAATTTGATTTTTTTAGTTAAATCAAGTTTTGCTCACCCCTACTTTTCCTGAACTATATGGCATGCTTATCATACATATGCATGAACATACTTTTCAGTCAATTTGAATATTACTATTCTATCACATTAAAGTTTTCATGATTCAATCCTAGAAAAACATATAACAAAAAATTACATTTATTACCCCAAAGCATTCTTTGGGTGTTTTGAGTGAAAGCAAACCTAAAACCCAAAACTTTGAAAAAACACCAAAGGGATCTACCATCGAACTGTCATTACTACCACGACTTACTTCTGTCGTCGCTGATGATGCCACTATCTTCGTTGATGCCACCGTCTTCAGCAAACCATCTAAACACCACTCGCTACTACCAACCTTTTTTTATCTCAATCAGTTTTGGATACATCTCGGTTCTCCAAGATTCACCAAAAATTTTGATTACAAAAAACTTAAGCCTGTTTACAACTCACATGAATTGTTCTAAAATAAATCAAAATAAAGCCTTTGCAGAGTTGATAGTCCATGACTTAATTACAAATATTAAAATTTTAATAAAACTTAAATTTTCACTCAATCTAATTTCTAGGAATCATAACTTTGACAAAATTACTTTATCATATATATAATAAAATATATTTATTTACATACATAACCTAAAACATGCACATAATTACAAGAATGTCACATATTGTTAAAATAAACAAAACATGAAGAAGAGATAAAATTTGGTAACTATTTATACTATACATAGCTCAAGTTAGCTATGATACCAAATTGTTGGAAAAAATTGATTTAGAAAACGGTTTTCAGTCACAACAAAAGTTTAAAAAAAATTAAAAAATCTAGTCTTTTTGTGATATATATAGTAATAAAATTTTCCCAAAAAGTATTTATGCTTTGTGCGAGACGAATTTAAAATGTTCTTGACTTTCAACCGAACAACCTTGTCCACTATCCTTGTACCCCAATTTGTGTTGAATGTGGGCTCAAACAACATGAGTCAAACACAGAGAAAGAAATGATTTAATTACTTTTAGTAGGAAATTAATTCTCTCAAATAGAAACAAGTAGAAATTGTAATTCCTAGAAAATATAATTTATTCTTAGAAAATTAATTCTCACTAATTTCTAGCAAAACAACAATATATGAAACTTGTGCATAAATAGCTCTAATAGTACCATTTATTTAGAGAAAGAGATAGGAGAATTCCGGTTAAATAAGAATAACAGAAATAATATTTATTTAATAGAAAACGCTATCCTAATCTAACTAGAAGAGAGGGGAGCAACATAACCTAGATAATAACACTAGGGTTGTCACCCCTCACATGTAATATAAGGGGTTTTGGGCCTCTCTTATAAGGGATCCAATTATACTCAACACTTTATAATTTAATCCAATCAAATATTTGTTTTCTATATTTCAAAATAAGTTTTATTTAATTAATTAATTTAATTAATCAAATTAACTAAATTAATTTCTCATGACAATTTTATCGTAAAAGAATCTATAAGGAAATACATTTAATTTTCACATTCAATGTATTCATAATAACTAATTAATTTAATTTTTTTAACTTTAACTATTTAATTATTATTAAATAAATAATAATTTGAAACTTTAAATTAATTCTCAAGTCATTTCTATAACATCCCGGAATCTGGGGTTAAAAGTTTTGAGGTTTGTTGTTAAGGTCAATGAGTAGGTTGAACATTTGGGTTCAATTTCATGTTTTAATGTTAGAATGGGCTTGTCGGTATGGTGGTTAGTTGTGTGTTAGTGAATCTCTGGGTCTCGTGTTCGAATCCCTGTGAATGTTTTTGATATATATTTGTTTTCATGTTGTTTTATTTTATTTTTAAGAAGGGAAGTTCACTTTAAAATCAAAAACAAGTTTCAAGTTCTTTATTTTTTTTCTTTTCTTTTTCTTCCCCTCGTTCTTCTTTTTCTTTCCAATTTTAATTGTGTTTGTTTTTGCTTCTTCTGTTTTACACAATTTGTTTGTTGTTCCGTCAAAAGAGATTACTCTTCTATGTTTCGCGTAATCAGATGTGAGTCAGAATAGTTTTGTGGATACGAAGCGATCAGTCTTGGTTGTTTGCAATTTTGATTTAAGGTGTGTTTCCTAAACTGTTGTTTTTAAGTGTTAAAGTTGTTGATGGATTGCTTGATATTCGACATATTTTCGTATATTTCCAAATTTCTAAGGAATGAGGACTGTTTCAGTGTCAAAAACACAAATTTTAGGCTATTTCGGTGTGGTTTCATGAGCACACGGGTGGCCACACTGGCGTGTGCCCCACATGAGCAGCTCACACGGCCGTGTGAAATTAGGAATTAGGGTTTTTGGGTGAATTTTGGTGCCACACGACCTGGCCACACGGGCATGTGTCCCACACAGGCGTGTGAGATCTCCATATGACCGTGTCTCCTCTACTCTTTATTTTTGGCATTTTTGGACAGTGAGTTACATGGGCTACTCACACGAGCGTGTGTCCCCTACACATGGGAGTGTGTGGGCTCCACATGGGCATATAGACCCCCACATGGCCTGGGCACTTCCGCACGATCGAGGCACACGGCCATGTGGCCCTATTTTGTAGAATTTTTATTTTGAGTCATAAATTGTTTGTTTTATGTTTCTATGTAATTTGACCCTCGGTCAAGCCTCAATAAGTGTGTTTGGGACACAATTTAGTTTGGTTCGTGTATATATGTGCGATTATGGGCTTTAATCTTATTGCTCGTTTATGTGATGAATAAGTATGAGCTTATTATTATTGTCGTAACTGATTATTAGAATACAAGTGTAATCAAATATGAATCTGTTCAACTGGAACTGTTAATGTTCGTTTTTGTATAATGTCTGCGTAATGTGTGCATTGCTGCATAGCATGAAAATTTTGGGATCTAGTTATGAAAGGAAGGGAGATAGACTTAGCAGTTCTAACTACGATACTTTTCTATAGAGGTTTACTGCACTATCCTATACGTATATCAACTCAGTTGTATACAGTTACTCAAGTGGCATAGTTCCACGTTGTGGCGTGTTGGGTGGATGAACCTATTATGGTTCTATGTGGTGTGCATGATGGATGAGCCTACCATAACCCTTATGTGGTGTGCTAAATGGACGAAGTGATGTTTGGTTGGTGGGTGGGATTTTGACTTGTGCATATGTTCGCATCTGAATATACGTTGTTTGTCAAAATATTTTGTCTGTTTGTGTGAACTTCTGGTTATTGACAGTGTAGTTAATGTCATGAAATATGATATGATTATTGTGTATGGCTGGAAAATCATTTTTTTGGTTTAATATTATATTTGACATGCTAATTGAGACTTTCGTAAGTGATATTTTTATGCACATGCTTGTCTGAAGTATTTATTATGTCACACTGTCTTTTGCTATCTGTTTATGTTTTGGACTCACACTGAGCTCGTGCAGCTCATCTCTGTAGTGTCTTTCCTTTCAGGTACATTTTGTGTTTTGAAGCTGGACTCGGTATATCGGAGGTCTTAGAAAGATACAATTTGATTTGGTTTAAGTAAATTCTCTTAAGTTTTATATGGTTAATTTTAAGTTGGTTTGAAAAACAACTATATAAATTGTGGTACAAGTTTTTATGTTGGACTTTCGTAAGGTGTTATTTGGACTGAACTTTAGAAATTGTGGATGTTATTTCTAAATGTTTGACGCCGGTTTAATAGTATCAAACATAACGAACAAAAAGGTTTTCTTGGTTTGAATTAAAGTTTTTATTTCCACCACTTTTGGTGGCCAATGTAACCTCTAAGATTCGGTCCAAAATTCTAGGCCGGGTGTTGGGGCATTACAATTTCTATACATAGTGAGAAAACACATTCATTTGTGAATGTGACCCATTTCTCCAATTTCATTCATTTCTGTTCATTTGATTGTACATTCAGCTAACAAAGGAATCGATTGGACATATATAATTAGAGCTCAAATGATTTATAATTAAGTTTCAGCTTTTCACCTATTAACACTACAACAAAATTATCAATTAGTGGCAAATTTTCTATGTCGCCCTTAAAATAATGGCACGTAATATACTCCAAATATGACGAAAACAACAAATGGTCATGTTTAATGATTGACAAAAAGTCTTATATGAAAATTTTAAATAAAAAAATCATAAATTTATGCCATTATATGTTTGGCGTCAAAATTTGCATCCTACATAATTTGGTGGGAAATGTTTTAATAACTTCTCAAGAAAATTGTGACAATTTTTCATCATCTCTAATGTAAGTTATTTTTTAGTGATGAATTATTATTTTTTATTTTAAAAAAGTTTTTATCTATATATTACTAATTATTAATAAACTTTATTCGTGATAATTAGTTCCTTGTATTAACAATATATAAAAGGTGGTGCATTGTTTTTTGTCATAAAAATTAGGTTTAACGTGACAAGCACAATAATTTATCACTGTTTGTTATTTTTTTTATATTTTATATGACGATTTTCAACATCATACAATTGTGTCATTTAATTTTTGACGTTAATAATTATAATAAAAAAATAGTGAGAAACATTATTAGTAACTTTTTGCCTTCAATTTGACTTCTTCTTTTTTGTCACTAAATCTTATGTCATCATCGAAAATAAATTTTATAAATGACACTTTTGATTTATTATTTGAACGAAATAAAGATAGTAGCATGGACTCTTACAATAATTTATTAATATTTAATATACGTACTGTTGATTAATTAGAATGCGACAATATTAAATTTATATTTAAAAATATAAACTACAATTTGACGTAGAAAGTAACAAAATTTTAAGTCGTGTCATTAACCTAGTAGGAAGTCATGATCATAAAATGATGGTACAATTTCATCACGGCCACTTTGTGGTGAAATTTTTTATTAAATAATTATATTTAAAAATATTTAAATTATATAAAAATACTTTTTTAATTAAAAAATTATTTTTGATAGATAATTGTTATAAAAATTCTAAATACCCTTAATTATATTTTATTTTTGCAATTTTAAATTGTTTTTATATCACTTCATATCACTTTTTTCTGTGTAAAAAAACTTAACTAAGCAAATTACCTAAACTTAATATTCTGCTACCTTATTATTCCAGTCTCGTCCTAAAATAACTTCAGGTTCTACCGAACTTTCTCCTGTTGGGATCAACCTTTGTGCTATGCTATATTGCTTAGCCCAACTTAGAGATATTTGTTTCCATGAAATTCCAAGATAATACTTAAAACACAAAGATATTTTTGTTTTTCCATATGCGCAATATTAGCAAACCAAAAAGAGTAGACCAAGGGATCCTATATGTCATCATCCCTCCAGAATTACCCAAATTTGTCATTATCCATTCTGGGAGATTGCTAGAGAAAAATTGTGGCTGGTAATTTCTTAGCACAAAGTACTTCCATACATTGCTACTAGTTGAACAATCCTGAAGAACATCCAGAATATCTCTGTTTCAAGATGACAAACTAGGCATGCCATGCTTTGTCTAATACCCCTCCATACACGTTCCTGATTAGTAAGCAACCTTTGTTTATAAACAAGCCACAGGAAAAAAACAAACATGATGTGGTCCTTGATATTTCCAAACTACCTTCCATTTAGTCTCCTTTTCGTTCCACGTAGTCGCTTTCAACATATGATACGCACTTTTAACTAAAAAGCTACCATTAACGGTATTTTTCCAATAGATTTTATTAGGGTCATCTAGGGATGCGGTGGGGGAATGCTTGCAATCTTTTTAATAATATCTTTCGGAAGTCGTTCTTTAAAAGCTTCTATATTCCCATGCTCCATCTAATGCTATCATATCCTTAAGAAAACAGTCTGTGATTGGCCTATATGTGCGTGATACATACATTTTTAAAGGCCCTAACTTTGGGACCCAAGGATCATCCCAACATCGTATCGATGTTCATGTTTCTATCGTCCAATATAAGTTTTCTTTCAGAAGTGGCCAAGCCTTAGCAATTCCTCTCCAAATACTCGAACAACTTTGTCTCTTAATATCCTCGGGAATCCTTTCTATTATCCCATACTTTGAACGCAGAACCCTAACCCATAGATCTTCCCCTTTGGTGACGAGGATATACCATAACTTTAGCAAAAAAGAGGGGTTTTGATCTTTCAAGTGTCGAAGGCCTAAACCACCATTTAGACAAGGCCAACTATTGTATGGCCCGAACCAGCCTCTATCTTGAATCCTTGCATCTAACAGTCTTCTACCCTTGTTAGTGTTTCCAAAGCATGAAACCACGACGTGCTTGAGACCCCGGAAACTTCATCGTCATTCCCCTTCATAGCTAGTGGTGGTCTTTGACTTATCCTTTCCACTAACATCCAGAGCCCATATTTTTTAGATTCTGTCCTTGAATCATTCGCTATTGTGGCAGAATTCATTCGTTGCTCTCCTTTCCCATTCGCATCGCTTCCCTCCAACATCTTTTGCCCACTCTCCTTTTTAGTAAAAAGCTCCTTAACATGGCCATAATGCACACACAAAAAGCATACAGTGGGTAAATACCCATATTCTACTCGTTGTAGAACCTCGTTAATTAAAACCTGCGATATCAAAACCTTATCTAAGTTTACATATACCGCCATTCTCGCAAACTGTCCCCTAACCCCAATTTTTTGTGTTGAAGTCCAATTTGGCAACTTTCCCTACAACCCCTATCTCCCATAGGACCTTTCGTTTGTACAGGTGCCTAGGCAGACTTGGGAGTTGAATCCACACCATGACCATGCTTAGATAGGCTTGTGTTGTGTTGAAGTCTACAGTCCAAGGTTGTACTGTTAGGTACTGGTCATACACGATCCACAGCCCTTGGCACAAAACTTTCTCAAAGTCCTCCGAGTTCTGGAAATTCGCCAAGAAATATCCATTTTCGACATCCATTAATTGGAATGGTTGGGTCAGCTTCAAGAGAGAACAAACTTTATTATGGAATGCAGAGGACTCGATATTTCTACCCAGGAGCTTGACAACTTTTGTAACATCCCGAATTAGGGCCTAATCTGAATAGAGGTTTCGAGACCATAAATCTGACATAGAAATAATTATTATATGATTCTTATGAGGTTTATGTTATGAATGCATGCTTTGTGAAATTTTCATGAAGAAATTCTAAGCGTAAAATGTTCAATTGCATTTTAGGGACCAAATTGAATAAAGTGCAAAACTTGCATTCTAGAAGCTTTTAGCATGAAATTTCTTTAGATTATGAATTAGGGGGTTCCAATTAGCAATTTGACTAATTTATATAATTTTGGACAAAAATGGACATGCATAGGAAAAATTGGAAAGAGAAATCCTAAGGGCATTTTAGTCATTAGGTAATTAAAAGAATAAAAAGGGAAAATAAAACCAAAAATGTGTCCTCTTCCTCCTTGGCTGTCGAAAACAAAAAAAACACCATAGCTAGGGTTTTGTTCAACATTTCCAAGCTCAATAGTAAGTGTTCCCTAACCCCATTTTTAATATTCTTTGTATTTTTAAAGTCCCGGTAACATGATCTACTCATTTCTAAATATATTTTGAGCTAGGGTTCATGTATGAAAATTGACCCATGCATGAAATTCTTGTATTTTAATGATTTATGAAGGAATATGAATGTTTGATGCATGGTGAACATATTTTATTAGGTGATTTTTAGTGAAAACACCTAAACAAGGGACTTGTTTGTAAAAGTGTGAATGTGAGTAGAAATAATGTGAAATAAAAGAAAATATGGGCTGATATGAGCATAGAAAAGGTTCAGCCAAGCTTGGGTAATTAAGAAAATGCATGCGTTTCATTTTACGAGCCTAAGGGCTAAATCATAAATATGTGAAAGTTTAGGGATCAAAATGTAAATTTGCAAAAGTATGATTTATGGACCCATTTGAATAATGTGAATAATAAATAAGTTAAATGTAGCATTATAGATCAAGAAAAACATGAATCGGGACTTGATCAAGGAAAGAATAAAGTATACAACGACTAGGCTCGATTACCACCGTTTTGTACCGAGGTAAGTACATATACAAATAATGTGGTATGGTAGTATGTTTTAAATGCATTAATATAATGTGATAAATGCTTTATTTTAATTATGAGTTATATGCTTATTGATTGTTATGAAAGCATGAATGTTGTTATGGTCGTGATTTGTGACGTTACGAGCAAGTACGATGGAGATACTATATACAAGTGAGAAAAATTCCAGTTTGAACCTTAGGAGTAGTTTAGGATACAAGTGACATGTCACTAGGAACTAAGAGGTTAGAACTCATTGAGTAGTCCAAGTTTGTGAGATATGTAGCATCCGAGCTCGTTGAGAGGTCCGAGTTCATAGTGGATGTGATTCATGTAACATCTGAGCTCGTTGAGAGGTACGAGTTTCTTATGGATGTGTTACATGTTATGTGGTATCTTTAGCTATGTTTGTATATGAGGCACTTATGTGCAAGGTTTTCGCGTATCCAATAGTATTCTGAATGTTCAACGGGTATTGTAAAGAATGTAATAAGAGTCCCGAGAAAGACATATGAAAGAGGTATGGTTATGGATACTTATGATGAGTACAGGTATGTATACTAAACCTATGAGTAATGCCTTAATAAAGATCGGTTTACGATGAGCAAGTATATAGATGTGCATATGATGAGTAAGCAATGAAGTTTGAATGGAAAAATAATCTCTATGTATATATTATCATGTTTTCGCATATTAATTGTTTACCACTATTGCATATTATTTGCATGTGGACTTATTAAGCTTTAATGCTTACTCTCCTCTCTTTTTTCATCATTTGTAGTTCTGCCAAGCTAGCTCGGGGATCGAAACTTATCAGAGTATTCGATCACACTATCAAAAGACTATTGGGTATAGTGAAATTATTATTTTGAGTATGGCATGTATAGGAGACTTGGTTATTTTGTGATATGTGTCATGCTATTTGGCCAAATTGTGAAGGCCTATGATAATGATGATTCATTTTGTAATAATCATGTGATATGGCTCATATTTGATCATTTGGGTTGTAATCTAATTACCTATGCATGCATGTGTTAGTGTTTTTAATGGTAAGATATATTATTGCTTTGTGAGTGCATGATAATGATGTGATATGTTTTTGATCGATGACGTATGGTAAAGTATGAATTGGGTGCTAAAGGATAAGAGATGACCTAATGGCTTAAAATGACCATAAGTATGAATGCACAAATTGAAGTCATGATAACAAGTTTAATAATGCATGAAATAGTGTAACAAATGAATATACATTAGGAATACTTTATGAATATGTGAGAGTGCCATGATGTGGAATGTTTGAGTGCACAAATATGTCATGTTGCATGTTATAAAGTGTGGTTGAATGTATGAGTGATTGAGGGTGACGATTGGCTTGGAAAATAGGCTCCAAAAAGGTCCACACGGGCATGTGCCTAGGCCGTGTGTGGCACACGGTCTGCCCCATGGGCATGTTGAATGGTTGTGTGTCCCCTGCACCAAAAATTTCTAAGTCAGTATGCATGGTAGTAAACACGTGGGCAGAGTCACGACTGTGTGTCTCAGCTGTGTGGAGGACACGGCCTAGCGCACGAGCGTGTGCCTTGGCCATGTGCCCCTAAATGAATGATTACATCATAAATAGAATGTCTAGGTTTTTGGAAACAGGTGATGACACGGGTGTGTCTAGGCCGTGTAAGGGACACGGGCGTGTGTTCAGCCATGTGAAACCCCTGTAAGTTCGAAATGAAAAATATATTCTAAAAATTCCACATGGGTAAGGGACACGGGCGTGTCCCTAAAGCACACGGGCGTGCGCATTGCCTCCACACGGACGTGTGAGGCTTAAACCTAGAAACTTTCTTAGAATTTTCTTAAGTTCTCAGTTTAGTTTCAGGTTACTTTTAATTATGTTTTGGACCCCGTAGGTCCATGATAAGGACAAATTGATTTTGTCTGATCGATTTTAATTTGGAATGAAATTTTATGACTTGTATTTTCCGAAAATACCCTGTTTATGTTCTGTAATGCCTCGTACCTTGTCCCGATCTCGGGTACGGGTAAGGGGTGTTACATTTAGTGGCATCAGAGCTATGGTTTAGTTGATTCTCAGACTAACCTAGCGTATTTGAGTCTAGTTATACATGCCATACGTATATATATATAAGTAATGATAGTGTGACGACTCTTGACAATATTAAAATGTGTTTTCATATAGAAAATGGACCCGATAAGGCAGTGGCGGATGATGTAAAAAATAATACGCCTACTCCAGCTGAAGGAGCAATGCCATCTAAAAGTAGGCCCGAAATTGTAAGTAGAGGAGAAAGAGGCAGAGAGGCCTTTCTCAACATGATGAATGCATGGTACACGGAGTTCGTTCGAACAAACTCGAATGCTCAACCTCCCCAAAATCCTCAACCCACACCTGTGATGCCTCAATATATGGATTTCATGAGATTTCCTAGAACACCTGTTGATAGAATTCAGAAACAAGGTGCTGAGGAATTTAGGGTAAATGCCAATAGTGACCCTGAAAGAGCAAAGTTCGGGTTAGAGAACTCAATACATATATTTGAAAAATTTTCATGTACACCCGATGAGTGCTTGAAATGTGTCATATCCCTGTTGAGAGATGCGGCGTATCACTGGTGGAGGACCATGATATCTGTAGTACCACCAGAGAGGGTTACTTGGGAATTCTTTTAAGAGGAATTTTGAAAGAAATATATTAGCGAATGGTTCATCGAACAGAAGTGTAAGGAATTCCTAGAATTGAAACAGGGTCGTATGACAGTTAGCGAATATGAGAAAGAATTCATCAGGCTTAGTAAATATGCTCGGGAGTGTGTACCCTCCGAAGCTAATATGTGTAGAAGATTTGAAGATCAGCTCAATGAGGATATTAAGACATTAGTGGGTATTCTTGAGTTGAAAGAATTTGTGGTACTTGTTGAACGGGCTTTTAAATTCGAAGACTTGGTTAAAGAGAGGAAGAAGGTCGAGTTTGATGCAAGAGATACAAGAAAGAGGTACATGAGTAAGTCGTTTCCATCCCAGTCTAAGAAATCTAAAAAGATGTATTCTCATTCACATGTGTTAGCTGGACATTCATACGGGAATCGTAGAAAGCAGAATTTGAGTTTCAGATCTCAGGCTACATCTGTGGCAAGCGTGGGTAACGCTAAACCTTTCAAGGCTAAATGTTCGCAATGTGGCAGGTGTCATTCTGGCAACTGTAAAGTGAGTGAAGGATCTTGTTTCAAATGTGGTTCTTTAGACCACTTTATTAAGGATTGTCCCGAGAGGATAGAGAAAGAAAGAATTTATAGTCCAAGACCAAGTGGTGCAGCTCCTAGGGGAAGACCCTCGAGAAAAGCCAAGAATGATTTCCGGTAGTAAGAATGTGATGCGAGATACGGCAATGTGGTCTGAAGCTAGGGCTCTGGCTAGAGCCTATGCCATATGTGCACGCGAGGATGCAACTTCACCTGATGTGATCACTGGTAAATTTTCTCTCTATGATACTAATGTTATTGCTTTGATAAACCCTGGCTCCACTCATTCTTATGTGTGTATAAAGTTGGCATCTAGTATGAATATACCTGTTGAGTCTATAGAATTTGTAATTAAAGTGTCTAACCCGTTAGGAAAGAATGTGATAGTTGATAAAGTATGTAAGAAATGTCCTTTAACGGTTAAAGATCATTATTTTCCGACCGACTTGATGTTACTTCCGTTTGATGAATTTGATGTAATACTGGGTATAGATTGGTTGACACTACATGAGGCTATAGTGAATTGTAGACAGAAAGTTATAGAATTCAAATGTGAAAACGGTGAAATTCTTCAGGTTGAATCAGATGATACAAATAAGTCGTCAATGATGATTTCTTCAATGATTGCTCAGAGATACTTGAGAAAGGGGTATGAAGCTTATTTGGCATATATATTGAATACAAAAGAATCAGAATTGAAAATCAAATCAGTGCCAGTTGTGTGCGAGTTTGTGGATGTATTTCTGGAGGAATTGTCGGGTTTACCTCTAGTTAGAGAAGTTGAATTCAGTATTGAGCTAATCCCAGGAACGACACCCATCTCTATTGCCCCATATAGAATGGCTCCGGCTGAACTGAAAGAATTGAAGTCACAGTTGCAAGAGCTGACCGACAAAGGTTTCGCGAGACCAAGCTTTTCACTGTGGGGTACTCCAGTTGATAAACCATAATATATACATATTTTTATCCCATGCTTGGCATATTTTTGTATGATTTATCATAAGATTTAGTGAACTTGATGCTCTTAATCCTTTAAACTCATGTTTTATACTTATGTGAGCATAGGAAGGTGAAAAGAGCAAGAAACGGGCCAAATACTGACAAAATGGGCTTATCGCAGTATTTCACACAGCCTAGGCACTTCCACACGAGTAAACCACATGCCCGTGTGAGGCACACGGGCAGGCTATATGTCTATGTGTCATGGCCGTGTCAACTAAAAACCAACTCAGAATTACACACGGTTTGAGCACCTTCACACGGGCGTGGCACACGACCGTGTCCCTGTCGAGCCCAAGTCTAATTCTACTCGGAAAAGGCTAATTTGGAGGGTTTTGAAGCATTCCAAAGTCTATTTAAACACCCTAGAAGAGGATTAAAAGGGACACAGAGAGCAAAAGGTAGAAAATACTCGAAAACAGCCATTGGAATCAACTCGGAAGCAGGAATTACTTCAAGACTGAAGATCTCCATTCAATTTCTACCGAAGTCTTTGGGTTTCTTTATGTTTTGTTATTTTCCCAATTTTGAGATGTTTTCCCCATTGTTATGAACTAAACTCCTTAAATACCTAAAAGATATGAAGCCTAAGACAGGTCTTATTACTATTTGAATTATATGATAAATACATGTTCTTATTCTTAATTGTAAGTTTTAATCCTTCTTTTAATATTTTAGGATATTAATTCAGATTCTGATGTGCTTATTCAGTGGAGCAAAAGTCCCTGTTTAAGAGTAGATCCCCTATAATTAAGTAGAGTTGTATGCAATCCTCGAGATAGGACGGCATAAATCTGCCAAATTAGATTCAAATCTAATAAGGGAGTCCATAGAACGAGTTAATACGACAATAGGGGTTTTAATTAGAAAGAGATTTCAGTTAATAAACCTAGAGTCAATTGTTTTTAGTCTTAAGAGAGATAATAACATAAATCGGGGATTTCTATGGATTAAGTCAAGCAAATAAATCGTCTAATTCAAAAGTAATAAGTGAAGTCTAGGTGGATTCTTCCTTGGGTATTATCTTCTCCAAAGGTTTTCCAAAAGTATTTTCCAACTTTAATCTCTATCGTGTACTTAGTTAATTAGATAATTAGTCTTAGTTTAAAAACATACCTTTAATTTTTAGGCTAGATAATAAAAAGATAGTAATTACTAGTACTGTTAGTCCTTGTGGATACGAAATTTTCGGTCTCACCATAACTATACTACTGTTCGATGGTGCGCTTGCCTTAGTCGAATTTTGAGTTAGTTTAGCGACCATCAAGTTTTTGGCACCGTTGTCGAGGCTAAGATATTAGGAACGCTTAATTTTTATTACTTTAGCCATTTTATTTTTATTGCAATTCAATTTTGTTTTATTTTTACTAATTTTTATTTTATTTGTTTCTGGCAGGTTTTTATAGTTTATGACTAAGAGAAACCCGTCAGGACCCCTACTTTTTGACAGTGAAATTGAAAGCACAACTCGCAGAAATCATAGAGAAATAAGGCAAAGTTTACAGTATATAGAAGAAGAGCACGAGGACGACACCACTAATACCAAGGAGATGGCTAAAAATCAAAATAATCCGCTGCCTCCTGTGGTTGCTGCAAATCCAGTAAGTCAGAATCCTACTCCTCATACTATGTATGATTAAGCTAAGCCTACTTTAACAAGAACTAATCGAGTATTTTTCGACCTGTTGTTGCTGCAAATAATTTTGAACTAAAACCTAACACTATTCAAATGATACAACAATTTGTTCAGTTTGATGGTTTGCAGGACAAGGATCCAAACACTCATTTAGCAAATTTTCTGGAATTTTACGACACCTTTAAGATTAATGGCTTTTCTGAAAATGTCATTCGCCTTTGGTTGTTTCCCTTTTCATTAAGGAATAAGGCTAAACAGTGGTTGAACTCGTTACCACAAGGGTCAATCACTACTTGGGAACAAATGACTGAAAAATTTTTACTTAAATATTTCTCGCCGGCTAAAATGGCTAAATTGAGGAATGATATCTCTTCTTTTGTGCAGATTGATTTAGAAACTCTTTTATGATGCATGAGAGAGATACAAGGACTTATTGAGAAGGTACCCTCACCATGGGTTACCTCTATGGCTACAGGTTCAGACTTTTTACAATGGTGTGAACACCTCAACAAGGCAACTGATCGATGCAGCCGCTGGTGGAACTTTAAACAATAAAACACCAAATGAGGTTTATGAATTTATTGAACAGATGTCACTAAATAACTATCAGTGGCAAGTCATGCAAACAAAACCAATGAATTCAGCCGGTGTTTTCAACCTAGATGTAGTCACCATGTTATCAAATCAGGTAGAACTCTTAAATAAAAAGATTGATGGTTTGTATGGTTCTACTCAGGTACATCCAGTGATGCAGTGTGATATAAATGGAGAAGGGATAAATAATCCAGAATGCCTAACCTACGACCATAGTACTACGAACGAACAAGTCAACTATATGGGTAATAATCCTCGACCTCAAAATAATCCTTATAGTAACACTTACAATGCAGGTTGGAGGAACCATCCCAACTTTTCTTGGGGTGGTCACAGCAATCAAATACCACAAAACTCTTCAGGCTTCCAATCGCCTTACCAGCAGGAAAAGAAGCTAAACCTTGAGGAGATATTGACAAAATTCATCTCGGTGTCAAAAACACTTTCCCAAAACACCAAAACAGTGCTTAAAAATCAGCAAGTGTCAATTCAAGGTCTGGAGACTCAAATAGGTCAGCTTGCTAAGCTGATCTCAGAAAGACCACAAGGTAGCTTGGCCAGCAACACTGAGGCTAACCCAAGAGAGCAACTTCATGCGATTACCATTCAATATGAAGAAGAGTTAGTTGAGTCCACACCAGAACCAAGGCAAGAAACTATGGTAAGCCAAAATAAGGTGGACGAAATCCAGAACAAACAAAAATCGACAAGCAGAGAATACACACCTCAGATACCCTACCTTAAAGCGACAAACAAATATCGCACAAACGAACAATTCGGTAAGTTTCTTAACATCTTAAAAAAGTTACATATTAACTTACCATTTATTAAAGCTCTTTCGCAGATGCCCAATTCAGTGAAATTTTTAAAGGAGCTCCTAGCAAACAAATGGAAGTTAGATGATTCGTCGCATGTGGAATTAAATGCAGTTTGCTCAGCAATTCTACAAAATAAACTACCCAATAAGTTAAAGGATCCAGGCAGTTTTACTATTCCTTGTTTAATCAGTAGTTTAAATGTTGATAATGCTCTAGTATATTTAAGGGCAAGTATAAATGTCATGCCCTATAAAATGTTTAGACAACTAGGTATTGGGAAACCTAAACAAACTAGGATGAGTATACAACTGGCAGATAAAACTATTAGATTGCCTTGAGGTATTGTTAAGGACGTACTCGTCAAGATTGATAAATTTATATTCCTAATAGACTTCGTTGTTTTAGACATGGAAGAGGACGGTGATGTTCCTTTAATCTTAGGATGACCTTTTTTAGCGACTGCTAAGACTATTATTAACGTTGGTACAGGTGAACTGACACTTCGTGCAGGTGATGAAATGGCTATTCTTCAGGCTGTGATTCAATTGAGATACCAAGTAATGAAGATAACCTTATAAATCTGGTTAATAACACTAATCATGTGATTCAACCTTCCTTGCAGGGAAAATTTTTGAGTAACATAAATGAGCCACGTTTTAGTTCCTTCACTAACAATGGAACCATCCATGAACGATGAATACTACAGATAAATGAACTACACGAATGGCGGACTCATGGCAAGGAGGAGCAAACGCAACACCATGACGAGTTCAATGAGAGGACCAATCAATTTAAGGTTGGGACCAAGTCTGGCTAGATAAAAAAGACTCTCAAATTACCACTACAGATCTCAACGCAAACGGAGCGACTCCTTTTATGGTACTCAAAGTCTTTCCACACTGTACAGTTGAGGTAACCCATTCGCATTTTGGCACTTTTAAGGTAAATAGTACATGACTTAAACCTTATTTAATTAAAGGATTTGATAGCGAGAAAGAGGAGTTTCGACTCCGTGATCCACCGTGACCATGTGAATGCAAGGTAAGTCGAGCTTAGACTCTAAATAAGCACTTCTTGAGAGGCAACCCGAGCACTAACAGCACTAACTAGTTTATTTTAGCTATTTTTTGTATTTTAATGCAGGTACAGTGACCCGCACGGCCTGGACACACGGGCGTGTCCTTGGCCGTGTGGAAACAGGGTTCAAATCACCCAAAATCGATAGACACGGGCTAAAAGAGGCCGCACCTGGACACACGGGTGTGTCATAGGCTGTATGAAAACTGCAGCTAAATTTTCAAATTTTAAACAAGTCAGAGAGCTCCACGAGCAGGAAACACAGCCGTATGTTCGGACACACAGGGGTGTGAGATACCACACGCGGGAGAAGCAAACAATATTTCACACAGCCGTGCGATACAGTCGTGTGACGAAAGGTCATTCAATTTTTGCTATAAACACGGGCTGGACACGACCCACACCGGTGTATGACAAGGCCGTGTGGCCCAACACGGAGCTCACACGACCGTCCCCATAAAACCCCCAAACCCTAATTACCCTTTACCTCTTTTGTCTTTTTCCTCCCAAAGTTCCAATAGCCCTAGTTGCCACCGTGACCTACCCTTCGGCCACCGCTGCACCACCTAGCTCCCTCCCCTTCTCTTTTACTTTCTCCTATTTTCCCCTCCCTCAGCCGAACTCCCTTCCCTCTACCAAACAATCATTCATCTTCCTCCCCTTCTTCTCCCCTTTCCTCTTCTTCCTCTACCCCAACCCTTTCGCGCCCCTTAACCTCTCTCACTTCCTTCCGCCAACCAGCCACCACCGCAGCAACCCCACGCCGTTCGTACCTCCAACCACCGAAATTCGGTTCTCCCTTCCCTTTCCTTTACTTCTATTTATTAATTTATCCTTTATTTTTATTTATTATTATTCTTAGTATATTATTTTCCCTTATTATTATTGTTTTCTTATTATTTCTTTCATCATTTTTATGAGTTTATTGAATTACTGATTTTGATTGTTAATTTCTTGAATTTTTATTCTTTATATCTGGCCATGTCTTAACTTTCTTTCATATTTTCTCTATTTTTTTCCCTCCTATTTAATTATATTTTCTTCTATTCTTATAGTTAGATAGCTACTGTTCTCATGTATACTTTTGATTGGCTGAATTATATTATTTGAGTCTTGTTGCTAGTTTTTATTTGATTTTTCTTGTTCGTATGTTTCTTTTGAGTCTTATTATTAGTACTCCTTAGGATTTAGCATATTGTTTCTTAGTTTGTTTATTATCCTCATTCAATAATTATTATTATTTTCTATTTATTCTGTTAGTTTATTTCTTTATTATTTTTTTGTTCGCTCTTTATCAGGTACATTCTGATGAACACTCAAGGTAAATCCAAAGTTGCCATTCCCGCTTCGAAAAAGCGAAAAGGTCCTGGCACAACCTCCTTGAGCACCTCAACCGAAGCTTGTCACCCTCTGCTTCGATTTTCATCAGGCCCACAAGACGACTTGTTTCAGCTTCTTTGAGTACGACAATTAGGAGTGGGCCGTTGTATTGACTGGGCCGCATTGGAGCAGGTCAGACTAGCTGATGAGGTTCGTGCTTTCATTGCCACTGCCCTGTGGGATTGGTTCTTTGTGATTATCAAGCCCACTATTTAGAGCTTTCCTTGGAGTTTTATACTACTTTCCATCTACAGCATGTGATGAATACCCATGACGAGGCTGGTACTATCACTTTCTAACTTGGTGGCTTAGTGCGACATATGAGCGTCCCTAAGTTTGGTGCATCTTTGGGCATTTACATCTTTTGATCGCATCAAAGTTGAAGTCTTGACATGTACTTACAGTTTCATATTATATAAGGATCTATCTGTTGAATGTCACTAATGCTTGGTTTTGAAACTAAGAGTTGAAGGATTATGTGATTTGGCCCTGACGCTATCTTTGAACAATGGAATATTTGAGTTGCATGTATGCACTCTAACTAATTGGCTCATTGAATTGGCATAATAAATTATCAGCTTTATTGTCTTTAAATCCTTTGAAATGAAGCGTTATATGTTAGTATTGTTTGGATTGCCAACTGTACAGATGTTTGAATAATGGAATATTTGAGATGCATATATGCACTACAATTAATTGGTTCATTGAATTGGCATGATAAATTATCAGCTTTAATGTGTGGTTTGCTTATGTGTTTAATGTTGGAAAAATGGGTTTGGAAAACGAATCGATAAAAAAATTAGGGAAAACAAAGTTTTTCAAAATAAGATATTGGTTGTGATATCTAAAGTATTAAAAACTTAATCAAAATTATACCTTTTCGATTTGCCTAGGATGAGCACTTCAACCAAGTAGTTTTTTCCGCTATCTCAAGCTCACGTCAGTCGAATGTGAGCTCGATTCAAATAAGAAAAGTTTTCACAAAAATTACCAATGGGGTAATTTTATAATTTCTCTAAACTTTTGGGTCAAGTTGTAAATTAAAAAATATCTCTAAAATTTTTATGAAATAATCTCTTCCAATAATTTTCTCTTTACAACTTTGTCTTCAATTCAGGTGTGTATGAATAACGACCCAACGCTTTCTTTATAAAGGGAGAGTTTAGAGAATTCAACAATAATTAAACTTAATCACTTTAATAATAAATTAATAAAATATTTATTAAGATAAATATTAGATTAAATTTAATATTAAATCTTATTAAAATAATAGAAGGTTTATCTACAAGATAAACATTAAATTAAATTTAATAATAAGATAATCACTTTAATAGTAAATTAATAACATACTATTGAGATAAGTATTAAATTTAATTTAATATTAAACTATTAAAATAATATTATTTTTTAAATAGTTAACCTAAAATCAAATTCCCTGGTAGAGTCTCAATAGGAGTGTAACTCTTCCACTGCTCAACCATTGATAACCAACCACCACCTGCCACCGGGACGCCACCGTCGCAGTCACCAGCACTGTCATGTCTAATGATGCAGGTGCGACACCCTTACAGCACCCCGAGCCAATTCGACTACTATCGGTTCAGTCTGGGTCAATGATGACTTGACCAATCTGATCTAGCCACCCGTTGGACCGTCAGCCCAGTTTCACATACCGGGCCCGGTTCAACCAATTTTTGGGTATTGTCTCAGTTTTGGGCTTCTAGGCCCAATTTACGATCTCAGATCCAATTTTAAATTTCAATTACTCATTGGGTCAATTGTCTGACTTGAAAATTAACTTCCAACAATATCATATTAATTTAAGTATTTTATTAATTTAATTTTTGTAACATCCTGATTTTCGGGTTTTTTCGTGATTCGCGAGATTTTGGTAAATTTTTAAAATTTGGTATATGGTTGTGAAATTCATAATTGGAGTGTGTAAATGGGCTTATGAAAGGCCCATGTGATGGCCAAAACCCGGTAGAATTTTTAAATTTTGGACTTAAGAAGTTAGGGGCTTTGGATAGGTGGTCTTATTAAAAATTGTGGGTAAAATGTATCATAAGAGAGCCTCTGGTAAAGTGGCTAAGTGACGCCACTAAGGAGCTAAAAAGGTGGCGTGTAAGTGGTAGGAGGAAAGCCTGGGTTCGATTCCCTGTGATGGCAAGTGTGATGTTAATTTTTATGCTTTGAGCATGCAAGAGTTGTAGCCGAATGGAACTCTGTGGGAGAGAGTTTGAATCAGTCAAACGCATGGATTAAGGAGGGATAAGGGGAGAGATTTTAGGGATTTGAGAGGGAGATAGAGTTAGCCAAATAGAGGGGATTAGAGAGGGGATTTCGGCAAAGGGGTATTAGGTAAGTATTTTCGGCATTAGGGACTTAGGTTGTGCCGTTTCTTTCTTTAGGATTACTCTTTTCTTTTTCTTTCTTCTTCTCTAGTCGAATCTACCACCCTTACATCCAGCATTCCATCCTTTTCTTTTCTCCAAAACCAGCCCACTACTCCCTTCCATTCACCTACTACTTCTTTCCTTACCTCCACATCTGCCGAAAAGCCGCAAAAAGCCGAACCTGTGAAGCTTGGTGGTGCCGGTTCTTTATTGACCAGCAACCTTCTTTTTCCCTTCATGTTTTGGTGGCCAATCCCTTTATCTTCTAAGTTTTAAACGGTTCAAGGAGGGAGACTGTGGTAAGTATTCTTACTCTAAATCGATTCAGTAGTAACTGTTGGCAAAAGCCGAAACCCCTATTGTTTAGGGAGGTGGCCGATTAGAGATATAGGCCTTATTGGGCTTTTTATTTTGACTTTTTATGGTTTGTATAGTGGATTAGATACATTGGAGGAGCAGCAAGACGTGGGATGTCGATTTGGATAGGCTTGGATCATATCGTTAGACCTTGTGAAGGTAAGTGAACTATGGCCATTAAGGGTCTTTGGCCGAATGTGGTAAGGTAGATTTTGGGTTTGATAAGTATGATTTGTACACTAAAAATGGAGGTGTATAATTGTAGGTTGCCGTGGGAGATCTCGTCAAGGAATATCGCAAATCAGGTGTGTAACGAACCCTCTTTCGTAGCTTAACTTGATATTTGCCGAAAAGCCGAAATGCCGAAATTCTGGCATTTCGAGGACTCGTGAGCATGCGAACGCTCATAGGTTAGTTAGATCCGCTAAGTTAGATGATCGGGATCATTGGAATAGGTAAGAGCACGATTTTCGGTATCATGGTAAGTTGGGCCTTGAGGGGCTGAAATCGGGCCCAATAGGCTTCCGGGCCCATTTGGGTAAATTTGGTAGAAAATGGAATCCTGTCAGATTGTGCGTTAATACAGCTAAGACCGTTATGGAAGATAGGCTAAATGGGCCTAGATGACAAATTCGGCTATGTAGGGCCCATTAGGGGTTTTTGGCCCAATAACTCGGTTTCGCTAAGAATGGGCTAGAATCGCTGTCAAAACACATGAAATTGTTAGTAACTGATAATGAACATGGAAAACCCTAATATTTGGTAAAATTGCAAAATCACCCTTATAATATGAAAATGACTGATTTGCCCCTAGGTAAAAATGACCATTTTACCCCTAGGGTTTAATTATGAGTTTGATGCATGAGATTTTGATATATATATATATGATTTGATATGATATGCACATGATATGTATGATTTGCACATGATGTATTCATTTATGCATGGGTTGGGTTTATATGGATGGAGGAAGTGCAAAAGGGCTATGCCCCAGTTTACCGAAAAGGGCTTTTGCCCCAGTTTATCAAAAAGGGCTTTG
Organism: Gossypium hirsutum; assembly: GCF_007990345.1. Taxonomy (NCBI): domain Eukaryota; kingdom Viridiplantae; phylum Streptophyta; class Magnoliopsida; order Malvales; family Malvaceae; genus Gossypium; species Gossypium hirsutum. The sequence goes on along the minus strand of NC_053429.1, from coordinate 52,243,744 downwards.
CCCCAGTTATTAAAAGAGGCTAGGCCTCCAGTTATATGTTAAAGCAACTATGCTGCCAGTGGAGAGTTTGGTTGGGTGGGTTGAGTTATTCCCCACATGAAGAGCTTGGTTGGTACGGGTGGAGAGTAGCGGTTGGTGGATTGAGTAGTCTCCCCAAATGGGCTTGCATATGTTCATTGATGTTGCATGTATTATTGAAATGGGCCTATGGGCCATATTGTTACAGTAAAGGCTTCAGTCCAGTGATATGAATAATGAAAAGGCTTCGGCTAGTGATACGAATAATGTAAAGGCTTCGGCCCAGTATATGCTGAGATTGAATTTAGCCTTAGGCCTAGCAGGCTGATATTGTTTTGGGCTCTGAAAGGGGCTTGTTGCACACTGAGTTTCCAAACTCACCCCTTCCTTAACCTTGCAGGTGAGCCTTGATGTGGGGGCTTGGAGCCGGAGGGGATTCAGAGTGGCCACGGTGATCGCTTTTGGGCTTTTGGGCTTTTGAAATAAGTGATTGGTTTTCTTTAGTTTACCTTATTTATTATTTATTTTTGGGTTGTAATAAGGCCATTTTAACTTTATTTTCTTTTCTGGGATTATTTTATTTTTAATAACTTTAAACTGGTTGATAATAAATCAAATGGGCTAGACTCAGGATGCGTTTTCAAAACGATACTTGTTTTCAAAATAACATAACGTCACGATTATTCGATTTATCAAAGATATCTACTCAAAGAGATTTCAACTCGTTATAACCAAGTGTGGCAATGGTTGTGGGCATGTTTAGGATTGGATCCAATCGAAGAGCTTGGTACTTAAGCAGCCTTCATGGCTCACCTCCTCTGTTACGGATTCCTACCTGGTGCCCAGCTTCCATTCACTTGGTTAAGCTTAACAAAAGTTGGTTTTAAAGCGCTAAAACGAAACGTGGATTTTTAACTTCAATGTGGCACGTCGGATTCAACCGTAACGTCTGGGCCGGGTTTGGGGTGTTACAATTTTACTTGATAAAAATTAATTTTTCCAAAAATCACTTAGATTTTCCAAATTAATTTTTCAAGAAAATTCTTTAATCAAATTCTCTAGTTGAACAATTCTTACAACCACCTAATTTAGTTCCACATCGAATAAATCAACTCAATTAAATTATTTCCAAAGTCGTAGAATTTTCTTCTAATTCAAATACAGTCCAATCGAGATTTTGTTGAGCTAGCGGAGGAACCAATCAGACATATAAAATTAGGCTCTAGTGACTGCAATTATGTTCAAAAGCATCGTTTTACTTAATCATGCATTCAATCCAAAATAAATACCATGATTGAAAACTCCTTATTGTATACTCTTTACGAAAGCAATTTATCCAACTGCTTTGTCTAATAACCTCGTCATATGTGTGTTACCCTTATAAGATATCCTTGATTCCTTTGAGTTAAATATGTTCACTCAATTCAATCCTATTTTGTCTCATTGTCACCATTGTGTCTTCTTAATGATTAATATCATCACTGTAAACAAATGATAGTGATAAATTGCAAGTTCGAGAACAAACAACCCGTGGCCATGTTCCATATTTACCAATCCACATAATGCCAATGAGAAGATATCATTAACTCTTTAATTGAACTATGAATTCCACTATTGCTAATAAATCCATGCCATACACCAAGTCATTTACCCAATGTAACACCCCATAACCCTTTACTGTCGCCGGTACAGGATTACGGAGTATTATTGGTCAGTACAGTTCAAACATGAAAAATATAGAAATAATTATTAAGCAATTCAAGAATTTGCCCTACTGTCTCTGTAATGGGCCTTTAAGACCCGAATTAGAAAATAAAAATAAACCGAGACTCAATTGGGAGCTTATAAGATTTTTTGTAAAATTTTAAAATTTCCTTAATGAATAGTACCACACTCCCGTGTGGTCTAGATGACACACCCGTGTGGGCACACCGTGTGGCTCACACGGCTTGGACACGCCCGTGCCCTCTACCCGTGGAGCTCTCTGACTTGTTACCCATGAATAAATTGATTTCACACGGCCAAGCCACACACCCGTGTACTTAGCCAGTGAAGATTTATTTCAAATTCGAATCTAGGGCAATTTTCACACGGCCGTATCGCACGCCCGTGTTTAAGACCGTGTCATCCACAAGGCTGAGACACACGCCCTTGCCTCTACCAGTGGGGAAAAAACTGGACATACTAAATTGTAACATTTTAGATGCAGGGGACACATGGCCTAACAACATGCCCGTGTGCAAGCCATGTGTCTTACACGGTATGGTCATACGCCCGTGTGCCAGGCTGTATAGACTCAGTAATAAGTTTTTCACACTTTACTAGCTAACCCTGCAAATTTCAAACCACAACCAATACAAATACCATTACTAAACCAATCCAAACACATTTTATATATTATCCAATACTTGACTTAAAACATTTTTCATGTATCATTTTCAATTATCAATTTACTTATTTCACTATTATAAACACAATGAAAAATAACACAATTAAGACATCCTAGGTACATGCCACTATCAACAATTAACATGCTTTACCTTATTGAGTTTGGGATCGGCCTAAGATGCTGATTCAATAGTCTAGCCTTAACCTAACCTGCGCACAGAAACAAACCGCATGCTGAGTATGAACTCAGTGGTATTTCTATAAACCGGTACTTAAATCAATAATAAATCATATGCCAAATAACTTTGAGATTTCAATCTAATAATCTTAATATTTCAATCATTTGTTTTCATTTTATAATACTGAGGTCTTAACTTATTAATCAATTTCAATGAAATATATACAGTTTCAGTGTTTGTTCAATAGCAATCGATTTTTCATTATCATTCAACCAATATTCAGTATCATTTAGACATTTAGTAACTGTGAAATATTCAGTAACAATCAATTGATCTTTATTGTTCAGTAATAGTCAGTCATCAGTAATAATCAATTATTCAATAACAGTCATTAATTCAATAAAGTCGATTATTCAGTAGCGGACAATTTCAGTACTTTTATTTACCCCTATTAACATGACTCGGACCAGGACGGATACGCGAATCCAACCCACACACCGGGATAGCACACAGTGTTTCATCAGTCGAAGCCAGAATACACCGTGTCAGTAACAATAACATTAACAGTAACAGTAACAGTAACAGTAGCAGTACGGTACACAGAGTACCTCATCGGAATGAATCCGAAACAGTAACAATAACAGTAAGGTACGGAGTACCTCTTCGGAGCAAATTCGGAATAGTAACAATAAGGCGACACTTATAGTGTCTCATCGACATAAGGTCGGAATATCCTTGAACACTTTCAATCCTATGGCATGCCAACTATATCTGACTTACCCCGATACTGTTAATATGGTATTTAACCAATTTTCGGTTTTCAATTAATATGGATATATCTCAATTAATCACATAATTTAATAAATCAATACAATTCAATATAATTCAATTCACTTTTCATTAACATATAATCAAATTCCACAATAAACACTTATTCATAATTATTTCAACACATTTTCAAATCAATTCATTTCAATAATAAGCACAATATCAACACTTCACACTTTAATTATTTACCATAACATTCATTCAAAATATAACAATTAATAATAAAATTCACTCTTTAATTCTAATCAAAATTTATTCCTACTCAAATATTTACCTTTAAATACTTACTATACTTATCAAGTAATAAATTCAACAATTAAGTATTAAATTTGGATTATAGAAATACAAACCGTGATTTTCGAGCTATCCCTCATCTACTTTGTCTTTTCCATGCCTAGCCAAGATTTTCCTGCACAACGCTAGCTACAGAAATTAATTAAATATTATCAATATATTACCATTCAATTTTCATATTGAATATTTCAATTTCTATCCAACTTTTGCCTAAATTCCAATTTAGTCCCTAAACCGAGACTAACTTTTATCCTTTACATTTAACTCAATATTTTCATTTAATTTTCACTTTAAATTAATTTCAACTCTTTAATTTCATCATAAATCCATAATTTCGAAATTCTTTCAATTTAGTCCTTACTATTCAAAACTTATGATTTACTTTACAATTCAATCCTTATTTCACTTCTAACTTGAATTTCTATCAATTTAGCCCTTAATTCATCATTTTATTCATCATGAACAATATTTAGAAATCTAATAATTTTCAAAATTTCCACTTAATTTCATCAAAACCTTGTTCCAAGGCTTCCAAAACATCAAAATTAAGTAAAAAAGGCTAAATTGACTTACCTATTAAAGTTTGAAGCTTTCAAATCCTAATTCTCCCTTTTCTTTTTCTTTCCTCTTTTCTTCCTTCTTTTCCCGTTTGCTATTCTGTTTCTTTCTCTTTTGTTTCCTTTCTTTCTTTTATTTCATTTACTATGTATATATATAATAACTTAATAATATACTTATTTAATAAGTAAATATACATGTATTTTACAAATGTGTATATATATATTAATATTGCATGTCACCATATATACCATACATTTGTTAACTTTTAATTTAGTTATCACATAAAATCTTATAATATAATTATTTAATTAATAAATATCTTTTGTTTAATAATAAATATCTATTAATAATTAAATACATGTATTACAAATGTATATATTTTTATTTCTACACTTGTATCAAATCATTGCCATACACTTGTCTTTATTTAATTTATTCATCATATAATATAAATTTAATAATAAAAATCATAACAATAAATTAATCAATTAATCTAAGAAAAATCTTAGATTTTTCATTCATTTCTGCCTCAATTAATACATTAGGCATAATTGCCTATTTGGTCATTTTTATTTTCTTTTAATCTATAATTAAACTTTCATACTTCATTCAATTTAGTCCTTTTTCCTAATCACTCTTAATTAAGTTAAATTCACTTAATTAAACTCTAATTAACCACTCATTTTACTTGGTAAATATTTTTAATAAATATTAACGAATCCATTTTTCAGAAACGGAGACCCGAAAATTCACTTTCCTATAACAATAAAATTTGGGTCATTACATTTCTCCCCCAATTAATAAATTTTGTCCTCGAAATTTACCTGAAAGAGAAGTGGGGGTTCAGTGATCTCACTGTTTCTTTCGGTTCCCATGCTGCTTCCTCAGTGTTATAACTTTACCTTTCAATCTAGTATACAATGAATCAGTTTAAGTTTCAATATCCTTTGTCGAGGTAACATGTGGAAGATCTGATCTATATCTTTTGAGTACCAAATCCTGAAAAATCTCATAAATTTTCTGTAATTTTAGAGGCGATACCAACCAATACGTTACCTGACCGACTTTTCTACAATTTCACATAGCCCAACAGAATGAAAGCTCAATTCCCCTTTTTCATCCAGTCCTCAAAGTTTTCTTCCACTGTGAAACTTTTAAAAAAAATACCTTATCATTAGCAGAATACTCGATATCTCGACATTTCAAATTCACATATGATTTTCTTCTGTCAAATGCTACTTATCTTGAATTTTCTTGACAGTATTCCCTGTTTCCTGAATCAATTCTAGCTCATTCATTTTTCTTTCACTCAATACCCATATAGAATTTCTGAAAAACAAATACCGTCTTTAAACTATCTCAAATCACTTTCGCTTTTCCTCGGTTTCTCGAATCAAACAACTCTGCATATTCCTTTTTTTTACTATATTCAATCAAATACTGTGCAGTTTTTCATTCATAATCATACGAAGCCTTATACAGTGCTAAAAACTGTTATCGCATACCCAGAACTTCTTATACTCGTTCTAGAATCAGAATGTAAACCATGTATCTCAATCAGAAATAATAAAACCTGACATACCATGAAATTTGACAATTTCAGAAACATATATTTTAGACAATTATTAAGTAAGAAACTATTCATACTGAGATAAAATATGCAGATTTTTCCATACCTTCGATGATTATTCAGATATTATTTTTCCTCTTTTTTTTCACAGATAAAGATAATTCCAATTCAATCCCATAAGAACTCTATCCCATTTCCATCCTGATATCATCACTGACCGTAACAGTTATGAATTCTTCAGTACAGCTTCTGTTTCTAAATAGTAGACAATCATCAAATCCAATCTAAAATTTTAATCAAAAGTCATCTGTATACTATACACATTTAACCGGTAACTCATTATCATGTTTTTGAACTTTGCAGATCTGCTGTAGAGAAGTCTGTTTAACTTTTATCTCAACTAAAATCTATTTAACTTTTATCTCAACTAAAATTGAGCCATCTTCAAATGATAACAGTCAGATGTTCATAACTCATAGCACAAAATAAAGCTTTCAGTTCTGAATATACATACCTTCATTTATCTTTCTCAGATGATAATTAATTATCATATCTTGATCCTTTAATGCAAGAACAATAACTACCACTTCCGAATCAGGTATCAAATAATTCTTCCTGTGTGATTCTAACCTTTCGTAACATAAACCATTAGTTCACTTTCTTGTATCAAAACACTGCTATCCCTATAAATTACAAGTTCCTTCACTGGATTTCAGGCTAAACCAGAACTAGTGCTTCAGTTAATCGAGCTCTTAACTAATCAAAACATTACTAACATTTATCAGATCATTCCAATGCCATACCTTTCTATAGTAATCATATCATCCAAAATCCCTTTTTCAAATTTCTGGTAATAACCGACTAGTTTTAGGAAACTTCTGATTTCAAATATATTTTTCAATATCATTTCAAGCACAAATCTATAGCACATTCAGCTTCTTCAATCAACAGTAGTTCGGGTAACTTTTCTAGAAACACATCAGAATTCTCTCGTACTATTGCCACTGATTTAAACTTTAACTTGAATACTTTAATATCCAATACATAAGCAAAGTAAGCACCATAACCCTTTTTTCTAGCACATTTCTATTTCGACATGATCAATATCTCAATAGGTAAATCATTCAATCTTCTCTGATTCAAAACAAAACATTTCATCATCCTGACTTCACAAAATAATATACTTCTGCTTATAATTTACCACAGCATCATGCAGAATTAACCATTCCATTCTCAAGATCACATCAAATAGTAATAACATCAAATCGAATAGAAAACAGTATCCTAGTATCATTATCAGACAGTTCCTGCAGATCTTATAAGCCAATAAATACTGATCCGAAAAATTTGATACTTCCACCATAATTCAGTGAACTCAACAGGCAAGTCTTTAAATACTGAATTCATGCAATCATAGGAATAAGTCAAACCAAGATCAATTTAGAATAATCATATCAGTGTTAATAAAGAAGAAAGTACCTGTAATAACATCCAGTAGAGATAAATCTTTTTATATACAATTAACATATGCCCTGGCTGATGTTCGTTCTCCAAATTTTTTAGTGAAGTCCTTTGTCACGCTTCAACTATCGCTCGTATTTTCGGACTTACAGAGTAATCTACCTCTGGCAGCTGTGTTACTCAGTCTTGAAATTTAAAATATCTTTTTCAACTTTCTTCAAGCAATCACGAAGATAATAATCAAAAGAATCATATCCAACACATATTCTACTTCTTATTCTACATTCTTCGGCTTTATGTCTTCATTTAAACCATCTCCAAACCATTCTGTCAAAATACTTCCTCTAATATATGTAATCAAACCAATTCCCTTCATACACAGTTACAGTCATATGACTCTGTTTAAGCTTCAAGAGTTCTTCACATCTCTTATCAAGAAATCTCTGGCTGATATATATTTCTTTCAGAACTCATTTTGAAAAATCTCCAAATAACCCTTTCTTAATCACAACATAAATTAGTATCTTCAACCACTGGTAAGCTGGGTCTTTTAATAGAAATATCATACATTTCTAACATTTATTCGGTGAACAAAACAATTCATTCAAAACCCTGATAATGTTCTTTAACCAAATTTTAGTTCTTTTAAGATTATTTTTAGCTAAAATTCTCAATTCTTCCACACAATATTTACGGAGTATTAACAACAGATAACTTTCCCGTTCAGACAGGCTCTGTACCTTGAAGCACTTCGGGAACCGATTGAGAAACATGAGGGGAAGATGTCGTAGCAGATATAGTTTCTTCTACTCACTAAAAAGCATCAGTTAGAGTTCTAAATAATTATATTTTATCCCTTTCTCTATTGTTTCATCAATCAACATTCAGTAATTAATTACTCATTCAGTTAATACTCAATATTACCGATTCAGTTTCCATCTAATTCACGAGACTATTCGTCTCCAATATACATCTCATAATCAATACCATTGATATGTTCATCTAACATTTTTAAATTTAAAACAGAAACAAACAAATATATCAGCATCCGATCCTGACTCAATTTTGACTTAACTATGGCATGTACCTCTAAACTCAATTCCGAGCTCAATTTAGTTTGAGAATCGACTAAACTTAAATAGCTCTGATACCACTAAATGTAACACCCCCTTAACCCTTTACCGTCGCCGGTACAGGACTACGGAGTATTACCGATCAGTACAGTTCAAACATGAATAATACAGAAATAACTATTAAGCAATTCAATAATTTGACCTACTGTCTCTATAATGGGTCCTCAAGACTCGAATTAGAAAATAAAAATAAACCGGGACTCAATTGGGAGCTTATAAGATTTTTTGTAAAATTTTAAAATTTCTTTTAATGAACAGTGTCACACGCCCGTGGGTTCCATAACACACCCGTGTGGGCACACCGTGTGGCTCACACGGCCTGGACATGCCCGTGTCCTCTACCCATAGAGCTCTCTGACTTGTTACCCATGAATAAATTGATTTCACACTGCCAAGTCACACGCTCGTGTACTTAGCCTGTGAGGATTTATTTCAAATTCGAATCTAGTGCAGTTTTCACATGGCCGTATCGCACGCCCGTGTTTAAAACCGTGTCATCCACAAGGTTGAGACACACACATGTACCTCTGCTAGTGGGGGAAAACCTGGATATAATGAATTGTAACATTTTAGATGTAGGGGACACATGGCCTAACAACATGCCCGTGTGCAAGCCGTGTGTCTCACACTGTCTGATCACACGCTCGTGTGCCAAGTCGTGTAGACTCAATAATAAGCCTTTCACACTTTACTAGCTAACACTGTAAATTTCAAACCACAACCAATACAAATACCAATATTAAACCAATTCAAACACATTTTATATATTATCCAATACTTGACTTAAAACACTTTTCATGTATCATTATCAATTATCAATTTACTCATTTCACTATTATAAACACAATACAAAATAACACAATTAAGACATCCTAGGTACATGTCATTATCAAAAATTAACATGCTTTACCTTATTGAGTTTGGGATTTGCCTAAGATTCTGATTCAATAGTCTGGCCTTAACCTAACTTGCGCACGGAAACAAACCGCACGCTGAGTATGAACTCAGTGGTATTTCTATAAACCCATACTTAAATCAATAATAAATCATATGCCAATGAACTTTGAGATTTTAATCTAATAATCTTAATAGTTCAATCATTTATTTTCATTTTATAATACTAAGGTCTTAACTTATTAATCAATTTCAATGAAATATATACAGTTTCAGTGTTTGTTCAATATCAATCGATTTTTCATTATCATTCAACCAATATTCAGTAGCATTTAGACATTTAGTAACTGTCCAATATTCTGTAACAATCAATTGATCTTTATTGTTCAGTAACAGTCAGTCATCAGTAATAATCAGTTATTCAGTAACAGTCATTGATTTAGTAAAGTTGATTATTCAGTAGCGGTCAATTTTCAGTACCTTTATTTACCCCTATTAACATGACTCAGACCTGGACAGATACGCGGATCCAACCCACACATCGGGATAGCACACAGTGTTTCGTCAACCGAAGCCAAAATACACCGCGTCAGTAAGGGTAACAGTAACAGTAACAATAACAGTAGCAGTACAGTACACAAAGTACCTCATCGGAACGAATCTAAAACAGTAACAGTAACAGTAAGGTACGGAGTACCTCTTCAGAGTAAATCCGGAACAATAACAGTAAGGCGACACTTATAGTGTCTCATCGACACGAAGTCGGAATATCCCTAAACACTTTCAATCTATGGCATGCCAACTATATCTGACTTACCTCGATACTGTTAATAGGGTATTTAACCAATTTTCAGTTTTCAATTAATATGTATATATCTCAATTAATCACATAATTTAATAAATCAATACAATTCAATATAATTCAATTCACTTTTCATTAACATATAATCAAATTCCACAATAAACACTTATTCATAATTATTTCACCTTATTTTCAAATCAATTCATTTCAATGATAAGCACAATATCAATAATTCACACTTTAATTATTTACCATAACATTCATTCAAAATATAACAATTAATAATAAAATTCACTCTTTAATTCCAATCAAAATTTATTCCTACTCAAATATTTACCTTTAAATACTTACTATACTTATCAAGTAATAAATTCTACAATTAAGTATTAAATTCGGATTATAAAAATATAAACCGTAATTTCTGAGCTATCCCTCGTCTGCTTTGTCTTTTCCTTGCCTAGCCGAGATTTTCTGGCACAACGCTAGCTACGGAAATTAATTAAATATTATCAATACATTACCATTCAATTTTCATATTGAATATTTCAATTTCTATCCAACTTTTGCCTAAATTCCAATTTAGTCCCTAAATCGAGACTAACTTTTATCCTTTACATTTAACTCAATATTTTCATTTAATTTTCACTTTAAACAAATTTCAACTCTTTAATTTCATCATAAATTCATAATTTTGAAATTCTTTCAATTTAGTCCTTACTATTCAAAACTTATGATTTACTTTACAATTCAATCCTTATTTCACTTCTAACTTGAATTTCTATCAATTTAGCCCTTAATTCATCATTTTATTCATCATGAACAATATTTAGAAATCTAATAATTTTCAAAATATCCACTTAATTTCATCAAAACCTTGTTCCAAGGTTTCCAAAACATCAAAATTAAGTAAAAAGGGCTAAATTGACTTATCTATTAAAGTTTGAAGCTTCCAAATCCTAATTCTCCCTTTTCTTTTTCTTTCCTCTTTTTTTCCTTCTTTTCCCGTTTGCTATTCTGTTTCTTTCTCTTTTGTTTCCTTTCTTTCTTTTATTTCATTTACTATGTATATATATAATAACTTAATAATATACTTATATAATAAGTAAACATACATGTATTTTACAAATGTATATATATATTAATATTGCACATGTCACCATATATACCGTACATTTGTCAACTTTTAATTTAGTTATCACATAAAATCTTATAATATAATTATTTAATTAATAAATATCTTTTGTTTAATAATAAATATCTATTAATAATTAAATACATGTATTAAATGTATGTACTTTTATTTATACACTTGTATCAAATCATTGCCATACACTTGTCTTTATTTAATTTATTCATCATATAATATAAATTTAATAATAAAAATCATAATAATCAATTAATCAATTAATCTAAGAAAAATCTTAGATTTTTCATTCATTGCCGCCTCAATTAATACATTAGGCATAATTATCTATTTGGTCCTTTTTATTTTCTTTTAATCTATAATTAAACTTTCACACTTCATTCAATTTAGTCTTTTTTTCCTAATCACTCTTAATTAAGTTAAATTCACTTAATTAAACTCTAATTAACCACTCATTTTACTTTGTAAATATTTTTAATAAATATTTACGAATCCATTTTTCAGAAATGGAGACCCAAAAATTTACTTTCCGATAACGGTAAATTTTGGGTCATTACACCCAATATACCGGCTATGGGCTCGATCATCTTTAGAGCATAAGCCTCCACTTATATCAAAGCACATGAGTTGTGTATGTATGGTCAGTGACTAACTTAAGATTTAGGTAAATCACGCCATGAACATCAAATGTGAATTAGTTCACAAACGGATTCAAAATTAATTCATCTTGCGTCCAATCCAATGTATCATTCTACCAATGAATACATCTATGTCTCTACTCATGGAGTCAACTACTCTGATAGCCAAGACTAGCCATCTCCCCAATTGGAATTGTAGACGATATAATAATCTTTCTCAGTATTTGAATCAAATGCTCATTTTGTTTCTTTTACAGGATTACGGGCTCATTTAGATTATCTACTAAAATAAGTTGTCTTTCTTGCAATGTAAACGTTCTTTACAATGCAACTTCTTTTCAATTTGAACTTTAGACGAAATTCTCACACAAAGTTACATTATTGGATTTGTATCATTAAGTCAAAAACTTGATTCCTCCCAAAATCGATCACTCTAGCCCCCCTAATCACTTTCAAACACCAATACTAGACCAAATAAATATATACTAAGCATCAATTTCACAAAAATCTAAAAAATCGGTTCATAAAGATGACGAAATTTGAATTTCTTTAAATTACCTTACAAAACATGTTTAATCTAGATAAATAAGATTGTTAGAATTAAGTGACCCAAATTCTTATTTAAATAAAATACGATGGAAAATAAAATAAAAGTAAAATCCATATAGAACTAGACTTCTTTTATTTTTTTTAGAATAAGGTTTTTAAACCTTATTAAACTCCATCTATTTTATATTGATTAGGATAAGGTGTTTCAATCCTACTAGAATATGGCTTTGCAAGCCTATAAATAGACATAGTCTATTCCTCTTGTATTTGATTCAAATTTTTCGACATAGTGAATTTTCTTCTCCTCTGCCCGTGGTTTTTTTCTCGAAAGGGTTTCCACGTAAAATTTGTGTGTTCTTTATTTTATTTATTTTATTATATTTATTTTTTCACAAATTGGTATCCGAGCTTCCGGGTTATTCATCTCGATCACGGTAATGGCGTCTTTGAAGTATGAAATTCCGCTGTTGAATCGCAACACCAGATTTGCGTTGTGGCAAATTAAGATGCAAGCAGTTCTTGCATAGATGGATCTGGAGGATGCCCTGCTAGGGATAGATAAGATGCCTTCGACATTAACAGATGAAGAGAAGAAGCGTAAGGATCGAAAGGCATTAACACAATTACATCTGCATTTGTCCAACGAAATTTTACAGGATGTGATGAAAGAGAAAACTGCCGCTGCATTATGGAAGAGGCTAGAACAAATATGTATGTCAAAAACTCTAACAAGCAAGTTACACATGAAGCAGCGTCTTTATGCTCATCGTTTGGAGGAAGGTGCGTCTGTACACGAACACTTAACAGTGTTTAAAGAAATTCTCTCAAACTTGGAGGCCATGGAGGTTCAGTATGATAAGGAAGATCTAGGGTTGATTCTACTTTGTTCGTTGTCCCCGTCTTATTCAACCTTTAGAGACACGATTTTATATAACCGCGAGTCTCTCACAGTTGATGAGGTTTATGATTCTTTAACCTCGTATGATAAGATGAAGCATCTTGTGGTTAAACCCGACTCTCAGGGAGAGGGTCTCATTGTTTGTGAGAGACAAGATCAGAATGCTGATGATGATCGTGGTAGGACACAAGAACGGAATCCTCGTGGTAAATCTAAGGGTAGATTGAAGTCTTCAAACAGAAGTAAAACTTCCAACTTCTGTAAGAAGAAAGGGCACATTAAATCTGAGTGCTATAAGCTACAAAATAAGATTAAAAGGGAGGCTGTGAATCAAAAAGGAAAAGAACCAAAAAATTCCGGTGAAGCTGATGTTGTAAAAGACTACAGTGATGGTGAATTTCTAGTCGCTTCTGTCAATGATTCTAAAGTAAGCGAGGAGTGGATACTTGATTCAGGCTGCACCTTCCACATGAGTCCCAATCAGGATTGGTTTACAACTTACGAAACAGTATCTGAAGGTGTTGTTTTGATGGTAAATAATACTTCATGTAAAATCGCGGTGTTGGAACAATTAAAGTTAAGATGTTTGATGCAGTTGTCAGAACACTTAGTGACGTGCGGCATGTTCCAGAATTGAAAAGAAATTTAATTTCGTTGAGTACTCTTGATTCAAAAGGGTACAGATACACAGCTGAAAGTGGGGTTTTAAAGATTTCCAAAGGGTCCCTTGTTGTGATGAAAGGGCAGAGAAAGATTGCCAAGTTATATGTTTTACAGGGTTCTACTGTTACTGGTGATGCAGCTGTCGCTTCCTCTTCCTTTTCAGATGATGATATTACTAAACTTTGGCATATGCGCCTAGGGCATATGAGTGATAATGGCATGGCAGAATTAAGCAAAAGAGGACTTCTTAATAGGCAAGGAATTTGCAAACTGAATTTCTGTGAGCACTGTGTTTTTGGGAAGCAAAAGAGAGTTCGATTCACTAGAGGAATCCATAACACGAAGGGAACGTTGGAGTATATTCATTCTGATCTATGGGGGCCATCCAGAGTGCCTTCTGGAGGTGGAGCTAATTATATGCTAACCTTTATTGATGATTTTTCCAGAAAAGTTTGGGCATTTTTCCTGAAGCAGAAAAGCGATGTGTTTTCCGCATTTAAGTCTTGAAAAATTATGATTGAAAAACAGAAGGGAAAATAGATAAACTACCTCCACAGAAACAATGGCTTAGAGTTTTGTTCTGATAAGTTTAATAGATTGTGCAAGTTAGAAGGGATCATGAGACACTTGACAGTTCATCATACTCCACAGCAAAACGGTGTTGCAGAACGAATGAACAGAACGATCATGGAGAAGGTTCGATGTATGTTGTCAAATGCCAACTTACCGAAGGCATTTTGGGCAGAAGCGGCCTTTACTGCATGTTTTTTGATCAACCGATCTCCATCCGCTGCCATTGAGAAAAAGACTCTACAAGAGGTATGGTCTGGTAATCCTGCTAATTATTCTGATTTAAAGATTTTTGGGTGTCCTGCGTATGCTCATGTTGATAATGGAAAATTGGAACCGAGATCTATTAAATGCATTTTTCTTGGTTATCAAGCTGGTGTAAAAGGGTATAAGTTATGGTGTCCTGAAAATAGAAAAGTTGTGATTAGCAGAGATGTTGTTTTTGATGAAACTGCTATGCTACCTAACTTATCTCTTAAAGACTTTTCCAATAAAGAAAATTAAAAGCAGGTGGAGCATCAGATTAATACAGAGTCAACTCCTCAAGCCAGAACAAAAATTGAGAATAGAGTTTGCTTCTTCACCACAATAATCTATCGCCAAAAACAGAACTAGAAGAGAAATTAAACCTCCAAAGAAGTATGCTGAGGTTGATCTAGTTGCTTATGCTTTAAATGTGGCTGAAGATATAGATGTGAATCAAGAGCCATCTAATTATTCTGAGGCGGTTAGCTGTGAAGACTCGGAAAAGTGGATGTTTGCTATGCAAGAAGAGATGGAATCACTCCACAAAAACAGAACATGGGACCTTGTGAAACTTCCTAAAGGTAAAAAGGTTGTTCGTTGTAAATGGGTGTTTAAAAAGAAAGAAGGGACTCTAGGAGTTGAAGAACCCAGATATAAAGCAAGGCTTGTTGCAAAGGGTTACAGTCAAATTCCAGGAGTGGACTTCACAGATGTGTTCTCTCCAGTTGTTAAGCATAGTTCAATTTGAGCTTTGCTTGGTATTGTGGCCATGCATGATTTGGAGCTTGAGCGGTTAGATGTAAAAACTGCATTTCTGCATGGAGAACTTGAGGAAGATATTTACATGCAACAACCAGAGGGTTTTATAGTCTCAGAAAAAGAGGACTATGTTTGCTTGTTGAGAAAGTCCCTTTACGGTTTGAAACAGTCACCAAGACAGTAGTACAAGAGGTTTGATTCCTTTATGACTTCACATGATTTCAAAATAAGTAGTTTAGATAGTTGTGTTTACTTTAAGAAAAACAGTGACGGTTCTTTTGTGTGTCTACTTCTTTATGTTGATGACATGTTGATAACAACAAAAGATAAAGGAGAGATAAGAAAGGTTAAAGCCCAACTAAGTGAAGAATTTGAGATGAAAGATTTAGGACCAGCAAAGAAGATACTTGGTATGGAGATTCTCAGAGATAGAAAAGCAAGTAAATTGTACCTAAGTCAGAAGGGGTACATTGAGAAAGTTCTTTGCAGGTTCAATATGCAGAGTGTTAATCCTGTTAGTACTCCTTTAGCAGCCCATTTCAGACTTTCATCGGCCTTGTCTCCTCAATCAGATGATGAGATTGAGTACATGTCACATGTTCCATACTCTAGTGCAGTGGGATCTCTCATGTATGCTATGGTTTGTTCACGTCTAGATTTATCATCTGAGGTCCCATTTTCAAGTTCAATTTCCCATTGGACCAATTGTCTGACTTGAATATTAACTTCTAAAAATATCATATTAATTTTAATTCATTCGAAATTAATTTTTCCAAAAATAACTTAAATTTCCCAAATTAATTTTTCAAGAAAATTCTTTAATCAAATTCTCTAGTTGAACAATTCTTACGCCACCTAATTTAATTCTACATTGAATTAATTGACTCAATTAAATTATTCCCTAAGTTGTAGAATTTTTTTTGACTCAAATGCAATCTGATCGAGCTTTTGTTGAGCTAGTGAAGGGACTAATTAAACATATACAATTAGGCTCTAGTAATGGCAACTATATCCAGAAGCATCATTCTGATAATTCACAATTACGTAATCATGTAGTTAGTCCACAAGAAGTACGATGATTAAAAAATCATTATTGTATACTATTTACGAAAGTAATTCATCCAACTGCTTTGTCCAATGACCTCGTCATGTGTGTGTTACCTCATATGATATCCTTGATTCCTTTGAGTAAATCCATTCACTCAAGACAATATTATCTTATCTCATTGTCACCATTGTGTCTTTTGATTAATATCATCACTATCAACAAATGACTGTGATAAATTGCTCATTCGAAAACAAGCAACCCGTGGTCAGGTTCTATATTTATCAATTCACATAATGCCAATAAGAGGATATCATTGACTTTTTAATTAAGCTATGAATTTCATTGTTGCCATACACAACTCATATACCCAACATACCGATTATGGGCTCAATCATCTTTAGAGCATAAGCCTCCACTTATACCAAAGAACATGAGTTGTATACGCATGGCTAGTGACTAACTTAGAATTTAGGTAAATCACACCATGAATGTAACAACCTAGTTTAGACCCTAGTCAGAACAGTGGTTTCCGAACCAAAAAAAAAGTAATTGAATGTTATATTCTATGTTTGTTATATGTGAAATATTATATGTGAAAATATCGTGTTTTGATTTCTGGTATTTGGATGTGGAATTAGTTAAGAAGGACTTATTTAAGAAACCTTGGAAATGGGATAGGCAAATGTGTAGTGGCCAAATATTTTATGTTTAGGAGTTTGGGGGACTTGCATGTCAAATAGACCATTTTTGAATGTAAATGGCCGGCCAACACACGCATGTAATAATGTGTTCTCTTGTCTTCATTTTTAATTGGTGGGAATTATGTATAATAAAGATATAAATAAACCTTTTATTATAAAATGATTATTATATATTGAAATAATAAATTTATATTAGTAAGTGGTGATAAAAACAAAGTTCCATCATCTTTTTTTCATCTTGCCGAAACCATAAGGAAAAGAAAAGAAAAATGGAAGCTAGGACATTCGGCTATGTGAATTTATGGATTAAGGTATGATATCATGTGATTCTTTTGGAATTTTTTTGTGAAGTTGAGTTTGTTTTGATGCTCATAACATGACCCATGTGTTAATTTTTGAGTTTGTGTTGCAAAAAAATATTTGGTTATGTTCTTATATGTCAAATTGATGATGTTTTGTAGTATGTGATTTGAAATGGTTATAGATGAATATGAACTAATTAAAAATTCTATAAATGGTTAAAATGGACAAAAATCCTAATTTGGCTATTATGGAGTAAGGTTAAGTTATATTAAATTTTTCTTTTAACTTAATTGCTAGAGAGTGCTTTATGGATGCCGAATGTAGACTTGAAATGGGAGGTTAATAATTTGTTGTTATTGAGTTAGATATATATATGTACATTCGGTCATGGAAGACTTGAAATGAACTTAATTATTGTTTTAGCTAGATAATAAGATAGACTTGGATAAACTCAATTAAGTAAATTTTAAGCTCTTGGATGTAGTTGGGAAAAATTGAAATATTTTAGGGAGTATTCGGTTAAGGTATGGGAAGTGGAATGGGGAGATAAGTCGGTTTGTGCCATTGCCGGATGTACTAAATATTAAAACGTTGTTTAGTTAAATGTAAATTGACATGAAAGGAATTGAGTTGCCATGTATGTGATAGTAGTAAGAGAAAGTAAATTTTGCTTGACTAAAATTAGATGAATGTTCAATTGTTAATATGAAAATGTTGTAACAAGCTAGTCGAATGTAAGAACTAGGAGCAGTCAGCCATGTTACGCGTATAATTCATCAATGATGAAAGTGCCGTATGTTATATGTGTTTAAAATAAATAGAAATTGAGTTGTGATGAATTTATAAGATAATTGAAATTGTTTAATTGTTTAAATTAAGCTCAAAATCAAAGAGAATCAAGTTCAGATAAGAAGAAAGCGAAGGTCGTTGAGTAGCCAGTCGGAGCTGTTTGTTCGACAATAAGGTAAGTTCTAGGTAATTAACGCTTAGATTACTATGTATGTCTAGATTACACATAACTTCTGAATTGTGAATTTTTATATGTGAAATAATGTTGAATTGATAATGTATTATTGAGCTGATGGTATTGAATAAATATACTATGGGTATGTATATGCACGAATGAAAAGGGCAGCATGGTGTGTGTGAATGAATATATGCACTATGTGTGCGACATTATTAACCGAGCACTATATGTGCGAGATCGGGTGTAAGGCACTGTGTGTACGAAATGATTTAAAGAATATGATCGAAGCAGGGACTGAAATAGATTTCTAGTTTCTATCATAAGTAATTTAAGAAGACGAAATGTGTATGGAAATATATCCGGGCTAAAGACTCGCAGGCTTTGTGCTGGAAATATATCCGGGCCAAAGACCCGCAGGCTTCGTGCTGGAAATGTATCCGGGCTAAAGACCCGCAGGCTTTGTGCTGGAAATGTATCCGGGCTAAAGTCCCGTAGGCTTTGTGCTGGAAATATATCCGGGCCAAAGACCCGCAGGCTTCGTGCTGGAAATGTATCCGGGCTAAAGTCCCGCAGGCTTTGTGCTGGTAATAAAATTTCGGGTTTTATACCTAGCCGTCCAAGTGCCGAAGAATTTGTTAAAAGTATACAATTACAAGATCCTACACTAAGTTGACAAATTGAAAGTGCATTACATATTAAGCTGGCCAGGTACGTATCATGTACTCGTATGCGATTCGATTTGAATTAAATTATAAATATATAAAGTGATGCATCTGTGAATAAGTGTTATGACTGTAAATGTGATCGTGATATATTCGGTAAATGTAACACCCCGAACCCGAAACCGACACCGGAGTCGATCACGAGGTGTTAACTGACTTTAACCCCTTATAAAATTTATTTTCCAGACACTGCCCAATCTGTGTACTAGTCGTTTTAAAAATCATATCTTGAGTTTCGTAACTCGAAAATCAGTTTCGTAATTTTTCCCAGAAACTAGACTCATGTGCCCATCTATGTATTTTTTTCTAGAATTTTGGTCAGGCCAATTAGTACAGTTTATTAGTCAAAATCTCCCATGTTGCAGGGGTCGACTACACTGACCTTTTCCCATTACGACTTGGATATCTCCCTGCACGGGGCTTCAATACTGATGCCGTTTGTTTCTATGAAAACTAGACTCAGAGAGGAATCTATACATATATGGTACGACCCCTAATTATCTCTGGTTAATTTATAATGAATTTCCAAAATAGGAGCAGGGAATCCAGAAACCGTTCTGGCCCTGTCCCACAAAAATCTGATTATCTCTTAATATACTGCCCATATGATCTTTTCGTTACTTCCTCATGAAAACAGACTCATCGAGCTTCGATTACATAATTTATTCATCAATTAATTCCACTCCTACTATTTTTAGTGATTTTTCAATCTCATGACACTGCTGCTGCCAGCATCTGTTACGAAAGTAACTAGGTCCATTTCATGCCTACCCTTGATCCAACTCAATCGAACATTCGTGCCATTTTCGCATGGCTTAAAGTTTACATGCCAAAGTTCAAACACAACGTAATAGCTTATACATGCCAAAATGTTCTTCTAAGCCAACTAAGAAGAAAGTACCAAAACTTGCTATCGGGTGTGATGACTTCGATGACGACCTGACCCCGCAAAAATAGATGAGTCCAAGCAACCTATAATGGGTGACAAGGAAACACCGAGTGAGTTTATAACTCAGTAAGTCATAAGCAATGTACTACCATCCATCAATAACATTATCACAAGAGGAAACAAAATGGAACGAGACAATTTACTCCATCCATACCGTAGTTCCTCCCACCTATCGATTCAATTTCATATCAATTCATGCATTCACATTCCATATACTCATCAATAGGACATTGAAGCATTTTCATAAATCAATTTATTTCCGTTACAATCAAACGACTAAACGGCCTTTCACCCATTCTACGATAAATTTTATGTACGTGACTTCAAGTATATTTGTCACATAGGTTCAAACTTACCGGGCTCAACACCAAGTATAAGCATAGCACCTATTAGCCATGTACTCAGGACACTTACCCGATCCGCTGTCCGCGATCGACTCAATGGTGTCGCACACATAGTGTCCATAATGATTCACGAATGTATATTGAGTCCGCACACTCAGTGCTATATAATCAACTCGCACACTTAGTGCTACGTAATCAAATCGCACACTTAGTGCTACATAGTCAAACTCGCACACTTAGTGCATCATATTCGTTTCGCACACTTAGTGCAACATAGTCAAATCGCACACTTAGTGCTGTACAATTTAATCCTGCGCACTTAGCGCCAATCTCATGGTCATAAATGGTTATACCCGCACGTTTAGTGCCGAGATCAACAACTCAGTACATCTTACCTCTTCTCTTTTCATTCAACAATTTCATCATCACATACGTACATGCATATATATATATGTATATTTATTCATTCCATTCAACATCAATACATAAACATTATGACCATTTGAAATAATACCAACTACATGCTTAACGACTTACCTCGTGTTGGGTAAGACGGTTCCAACTCGGCTACTCGATGACCTTTTCTTTGCCTTTGCTCGATTCACCTCCTTTAACCCCTTGAGCTAAATCAATAATTTAACTAGTTTAACCACTACGATTATCACCAAATAAATCACATTCAATTAACACTACCCATTTACATATACATCAACTATCAAATTCTCACTCCTTAGCTAATGCCGAATGCTTATATAAGCCCTAAGTCATATTTACACATTTATCAACTTTCCAATTCAACTTAATACCAAAAATTAATGTCATTTAAATAGCCAACTCAATTTCATCCTTAATATTTCTTATAACAAAATTTATCAAAATTCAATAAGAAATACATTAAATTCCATGACCGAATTTGCATTTCACCATAATAGCCACTTGCCCTAAAACAATTAAGCCACAATCATTTACTTTACCTAGCTTAGACTTAGATTAATAATTATCTAAATTATTTAAACATTCAACACAAACTCTTCTTTAATTAAGCACATATTCGGCAAGGAAAAATGGTAATTTAGCAAACCTTAGTTTAACATATAATTTGTTTATAACACATTTTAAGCCTTCTTTTCATGCCGTCAACTCAAAACACATACATTACTCAAATATAACCAAGTTCATATTCGGCAATAGCATCCAACATGATAGCCGATTCTTTCTACTTAGCATCTAATGCATACATATGATCATTTGTTTGGCTCAAACGCCCATCCACCATGATTCGTCCAAATTAATATGAAACAACAGCCATATTCTTTATTGACTACTATGGCCGAAAGCTTTATTCATTCCCAAAATCAAATTTTAACATAAACTTTTTACCTTAGTTTAAGCCTAGGATGACCGAGTGGTGTTTCTCCCCTATTCTTCCTTCACATTCGGCTTAGAAGAAACAAAGATGAACACTTAGTTTTCTTCACCCATCCCCCCTTCTCAAGCTTCAAGTGACCGAATGTTTTTGCCCCAATTCTTTCTTTCAATCCGGCCAAGAAGAACCAAAAAAAAACACAACTTGTTTTTCTTTCTTCCTTAGAACATTCGGCCAAGGGGAAATGAAGAAAGATGGACACTTTTTTTTTTGTTTTTCCTTCTTACTTTCATGGCAATGGGGAGGGGAAGAAACAATTACACACATCCTTTCCTTTTTCCATTTCTTTATTTCCCCATACTTCTTATTATATTTTATCCTACATACCTCACTAGGCCAACATGTTCCCAACATGTTTCCACCCATAGCATGGCCGGCCACTATGCTTTAGGGAGGGGGAATTTGACATGCAAGTCCCCTTTTCCTTCCACTTGCACTAATAGGTCCTTACGCATTGACCTATCACATTTTAAAATTTTCTCACATAAGTCCTATTGACTTAATTCACATGCAATCGACTAAATCGAAGCTTGAAATTTTCACACATTCATAGTTACATATTCTAGACAATAAATATCACATTCAAACATTTCGGTGACTCGGTTTAACGGTCCCGAAACCACTTCCCGACTAGGGTCAATTTTGGGCTGTCACAACTCTCCCCCACTTAAGAAATTTTCGTCCTCGAAAATCTTACCGGTAAATAGGTTTGGATATCGTTCTTTCATCGAGCTCTCGGGTTCCCAGGTTGCTTCCTCGATCCCGTGTTTGAGCCACAACACCTTAACCAACGGAACCCTTTTATTTCGCAACTCTTTCACTTCACGAGCTAGGATACGAATCGGTTCTGCTTCATAGCTCAAGTCAGATTGAATTTCAACTTCTGAGGGATTAATCACATGTGACGGATCGGATCTATAACGTCGAAGCATTGAAACATGAAAGACATCGTGAATCTTTTCAAGTTCATGGGGTAAAATCAATCGATACGCAACTGGACCGACTCGTTCGGATATTTCGTATGGCCCAATGAATCTCGGACTCAACTTGCCCTTTCGGCCAAATCTGAGTACCTTTTTCCAAGGCGAAACTTTAAGAAACACTTTATCTCCCGCCTGATATTCAATGTCTTTTCGTTTCAAATCCGCATACGATTTCTGACGATCCGTGGCTGCCTTTAGACTTTCGCGGATTACCTTTACTTTTTGTTCGGCATCTTTAATCAAATCAACTCCGAAAATTTTACTTTCACCAAGCTCGGTCCAAAACAATGGCGTACGGCATTTACGACCGTACAAAGCCTCATAAGGTGCCATCTTAATACTTGATTGAAAACTATTGTTGTAAGCGAATTCAATCAAAGGTACATACAGTTCCCATGAACCACTAAACTCAAGGATGCAGCATCTCAGCATATCCTCGAGTATCTGAATTATCCGCTCGGATTGTCCATCGGTTTGGGGGTGAAAAGCGGTGCTAAAATGCAGCTTGGTACCCAAAGCTTCTTGCAATTTCTTCCAAAATCGTGAGGTGAATCTCGGATCTCTATCCGACACGATAGAAATAGGTACTCCATGTAATCTCACAATCTGAGAGACATACAATTCGGCTAGTTTATCCAATGAAAGATCCGTACGCACGAGGATAAAGTGAGCCGACTTAGTCAGCCTATCAATAACAACCCAAATCGCGTCCTTCTTACTTGCGGACAATGGCAGTCCGGACACAAAGTCCATTGTGACTCGGTCCCATTTCCACTCGGGTATCATGATCGGCTGAAGTAACCCTGAAGGCACTTGATGTTCCGCTTTCACTTGTTGACATATTAAACATCTCGAAACAAAGTCGGAGATGTCTCGTTTTATACCATGCCACCAAAACCGACGTTTCAAGTCGTTGTACATTTTCGTGCTCCCCGGGTGAATTGACATTCGGCTACAATGGGCTTCGTTCAGAATCATCGAAATGAGTTCCGAATTCCTTGGAACACACAAACGACTTCTAAACCTCAAACAACCATCATCATCAATCTGAAACTCCGATTCCTTGTTCGGAACACACTCAGCTCGTTTTGCAACCAATTCATCATCGACTTCCTGAGCTTCAAGAATTTGATGAGTCAATAATGGTTTGGCTTTTAATTCAGCTACTAACACATTGTCAGGTAGAACAGACAAGTGTACATTCATCGCTCGCAAAGCAAACAGTGATTTCCGGCTTAAGGCGTCCGCAACCACATTAGCCTTTCCCGGGTGGTAATCAATGACAAGCTCGTAATCTTTCAACAACTCAAGCCAACGTCTTTGTCGCAGATTCAAGTCTCGTTGAGTCATCAAATATTTGAGACTTTTGTGATCCGAAAACACATGGCACTTCTCACCAAACAAATAATGTCGCCATATTTTCAATGCAAACACAATGGCGGCTAGTTCGAGATCATGGGTCGGATAATTTCTCTCGTGTGGCTTCAATTGTCTTGACGCATAGGCCACAACTCGACCTTCTTGCATCAATACGCAACCCAACCCAAGTAGGGATGCGTCACTATAAATGACAAACTCTTTACCCGATTCGGGTTGCACCAAAATTGGAGCTTCAGTCAAATGAGTTTTCAGTTGATCGAAGCTTTTCTGACATTTCTCCGTCCATTCGAACTTAACATCCTTTTGAAGTAGCTTCGTCATTGGTGTGGCTATCATCGAGAAACCTTTGACAAATCGTCGGTAATAACCCGCGAGCCCTAGAAAGCTCCGGACTTCGGTAACATTTCTCGGAGGCTTCCAGTTAAGTATGGCTGAAATTTTGCTCGGGTCAACTCGAATACCCGATGCAGATACCACATGACCCAAGAAGCTAACCTCTCTTAACCAGAACTCACACTTACTGAACTTAGCATATAACTGATTATCCCGCAAAATTTGCAACACTAGCCTCAGATGCTCAGCATGTTCGGTCTCACCTCTTGAATAGACCAAGATGTCATCAATAAACACAACTACGAACCGATCCAAGTACGGCCTGAAGATCCGATTCATCAAATCCATAAACACCGCAGGGGCATTAGTGAGCCCAAACGGCATCACTAAGAACTCGTAGTGACCGTACCTCGTTCTGAAAGCAGTTTTGGGTACGTCCGAATCTCGAATCCGCAACTGATAATAACCCGATCTCAAATCTATCTTTGAAAACACCGATGCTCCCTTTAATTGATCGTACAGATCATCAATACGAGGTAACGGATACTTATTCTTTATCGTCACTTTATTCAGTTGACGATAGTCAATGCACAACCTCAAGGTTCCGTCCTTCTTTTTCACAAACAATACTGGTGCACCCCAAGGTGAGAAACTCGGTCGAGCGAAACCTCTATCCGTCAATTCTTGCAACTGAGCTTTCAAATCTTTTAACTCGGTTAGTGCCATACGATACGGAGCGATCGAATTGGCGTAGTTCCAGGTACAAGCTCAATACCAAACTCTACCTCCCGAACAGGTAGCAAACCCGGTAACTCTTCAGGAAAAACATCCGGGTATTCACAAACCACCGGCACCGATTCGGGTTTCTTTTCTAACTCCATGTCATCAAGTATATACGCGAGGTATGCTTCGCACCCTTTCCTTACATATTTCTGGGCCAACATTGCTGATATTACAGCTGGCAACCCCCTTAAGTCCGCAGACTCAACTCGGATTATTTCGTTATTTGCGCACCTCAAATCGATAGTCTTGCTTTTGCAATTCACAACCGCATCATGCGCGGTTAACCAATCCAAACCAAGAATAACATCAAACTCGTCGAACGGCAAAAGCATCAAATCGGCCGGAAAACAGGATTCTCGGATTATTAGAGGGCATCTCTTACACACTTTATCAACAAGTACGCATTGACCCAAAGGGTTTGATACTCGAATTACGAGCTCAGTAGACTCAACAGGTAGAGTCTTACTGGTTGCTAAGGTTTCGCATACATATGAATGAGTAGAACCAGGGTCAATCAATGCAATCACATTAGTATCAAAGAGAGTGAAGGTACCAGTGATGACGTCGGGGGAGGATGCCTCCTCTCGTGCGCGAATGGCATATGCTCTAGCAGGAGTACGGTTCTCGGCTCGATCGGCCGTATCAGAGGCCCCCCTCTGACTACCACCCCTGCCTCCTAAAATTCTCGGTGGTCTACCTCTAGATGTCACTCCACTAGGTCTTGCACCTTGAATCTTATTCTTCTCATTCAGCTCCGTGCAATCTCTAATGAAGTGGTCCTTCGAACCGCATCCGTAACAGGCCCTGCTAGTAGACTTGCCCCAACATTCATCTAGGTGTCGTCTTCCACATTGGGGACATTCAGGTTTCTCGTGACGATTATTGCCCACACTAGCTACCGAAGTAGCTCGGGAGCCCATCGATGGTCTTGCCCTGATGGAAATTCCCGCAGTCGCCCTCGACTTATTAATGTCCTCCCTGAACTTCTTTACAGCTGAGAACGGAGCTTTACCCGTCGATCTTTTACGATAATCTCTAGCTTCAAATTCAGCCTTCCTCTTCTCCTTTCCAAGTTCATCCGCCTTGCAGGCTCGTTTGACTAGTGTTACGAATTCTTTTATTTCCAAAATACCCATTAGTAGCTTTAAATCTTCATTCAATCCTTCCTCGAATCTTTTGCACATAGCAACCTCATCAGCTACACACTCCCGGGCATACCTACTGAGTCTTACGAATTCATGTTCGTATTCAGATACAGTCATACGGCCTTGCTTGAGTTCCAAGAACTCCTTACGCTTCTGATCAATGAACCGTTGGCTAATAAATTTCTTTCGGAATTCCGTTTGAAAGAAGTCCCAAGCTACTCGCTCGTTCGGGACTATAGAAATCAAGGTCCTCCATCAATAGTAGGCTGAGTCTCGCAACAAAGATACAGCACATTTTAGACATTCGTCGGGTGTGCATGACAATTCATCGAACACCCGAATGGTGTTATCAAGCCAGAACTCGGCCCTTTCGGCATCATCAGTTACTATGGCCTTGAACTCCTCGGCCCCACGCTTCCTAATCAAGTCTACAGGTGGCTTACTCAGCCTCACAGGATCAGCGACTGATGGCATTACAGGCTCTTGGGGTGGATTATTCAAATTTGGGAATTGTTGGACAGCCGGGTTGGTTCGGGCATATTGCGCGACCCACTCATTCATCATGGTAAAGAAGGCTTGTTTAGCCCCCTCACCTTGATTATTCGCAGATGACTGAGGTTCAACTCGCGGCGTCCCTTGTGCAGGAGCAGCCGCTACGCTCTCAACGTCATCCGCTAGGGTTCTTTCTACACCGGGATCCATTTACTAATCAAAACAAAAACATTTCAACCGTCAGAAGTCATCACCCTTTTAAACATTAACATTAAGGCATGTATAGCTAGACTCATACGTGCTATGGTAGTCCTAGAACCGACTAAACCATAGCTCTGATACCAATCAAATGTAACACCAAGAACCCGAAACCGACACCGGAGTCGATCACGAGGTGTTAACTGACTTTAACCCCTTATAAAATTTATTTTCCAGACACTGCCCAATCTGTGTACTAGTCGTTTTAAAATCATATCTTGAGTTTCGTAACTCGAAAATCAGTTTCGTAATTTTTCCCAGAAACTAGACTCATGTGCCCATCTATGTATTTTTTTCTAGAATTTTTGGTCAGGCCAATTAGTACAGTTTATTAGTCAAAGTCTCCCATGTTGCAGGGGTCGACTACACTGACCTTTGCCCATTACGACTTGGATATCTCCCTGCACGGGGCTTCAATACTGATGCCGTTTGTTTCTATGAAAACTAGACTCAGAGAGGAATCTATACATATATGGTACGACCCCTAATTATCTCTGGTTAATTTATAATGAATTTCCAAAGTAGGAGCAGGGAATCCAAAAACCGTTCTGGCCCTGTCCCACAAAAATCTGATTATCTCTTAATATACTGCCCATATGATCTTTTCGTTACTTTCTCATGAAAACAGACTCATCGAGCTTTGATTACATAATTTATTCATCAATTAATTCCACTCCTACTATTTTTAGTGATTTTTCAATCTCATGACACTGCTGCTGCCAGCATCTGTTACGAAAGTAACTAGGTCCATTTCATGCCTACCCTTGATCCAACTCAATCGAACATTCGTGCCATTTTCGCATGGCTTAAAGTTTACATGCCAAAGTTCAAACACAACGTAATAGCTTATACATGCCAAAATGTTCTTCTAAGCCAACTAAGAAGAAAGTACCAAAACTTGCTATCGGGTGTGATGACTTCGATGACGACCTGACCCCGCAAAAATAGATGAGTCCAAGCAACCTATAATGGGTGACAAGGAAACACCGAGTGAGTTTATAACTCAGTAAGTCATAAGCAATGTACTACCATCCATCAATTACATTATCACAAGAGGAAACAAAATGGAACGAGACAATTTACTCCATCCATACCGTAGTTCCTCCCACCTATCGATTCAATTTCATATCAATTCATGCATTCACATTCCATATACTCATCAATAGGACATTGAAGCATTTTCATAAATCAATTTATTTTCGTTACAATCAAACGACTAAACGGCCTTTCACCCATCCTATGATAAATTTTATGTACGTGACTTCAAGTATATTTGTCACATAGGTTCAAACTTACCGGGCTCAACACCAAGTATAAGCATAGCACCTATTAGCCATGTACTCAGGACACTTACCCGATCCGCTGTCCGCGATCGACTCAATGGTGTCACACACATAGTGTCCATAATGATTCACGAATGTATATTGAGTCCGCACACTCAGTGCTATATAATCAACTCGCACACTTAGTGCTACGTAATCAAATCGCACACTTAGTGCTACATAGTCAAACTCGCAGACTTAGTGCCGCATGGTCAATTCGCACACTTAGTGCATCATATTCGTTTCGCACACTTAGTGCAACATAGTCAAATCGCACACTTAGTGCTGTACAATTTAATCCCGCGCACTTAGCGCCAATCTCATGGTCATAAATGGTTATACCCGCACGTTTAGTGCCGAGATCAACAACTCAGTACATCTTACCTCTTCTCTTTTCATTCAACAATTTCATCATCACATACGTACATGCATATATATATATGTATATTTATTCATTCCATTCAACATCAATACATAAACATTATGACCATTTGAAATAATACCAACTACATGCTTAACGACTTACCTCGTGTTGGGTAAGACGGTTCCAACTCGGCTACTCGATGACCTTTTCTTTGCCTTTGCTCGATTCACCTCCTTTAACCCCTTGAGCTAAATCAATAATTTAACTAGTTTAACCACTAC
Organism: Gossypium hirsutum; assembly: GCF_007990345.1. Classification (NCBI taxonomy): domain Eukaryota; kingdom Viridiplantae; phylum Streptophyta; class Magnoliopsida; order Malvales; family Malvaceae; genus Gossypium; species Gossypium hirsutum. Next base: position 52,214,348 of record NC_053429.1, on the reverse strand, counting down.
GATTATCACCAAATAAATCACATTCAATTAACACTACCCATTTACATATACATCAACTATCAAATTCTCACTCCTTAGCTAATGCCGAATGCTTATATAAGCCCTAAGTCATATTTACACATTTATCAACTTTCCAATTCAACTTAATACCAAAAATTAATGTCATTTAAATAGCCAACTCAATTTCATCCTTAATATTTCTTATAACAAAATTTATCAAAATTCAATAAGAAATACATTAAATTCCATGACCGAATTTGCATTTCACCATAATAGCCACTTGCCCTAAAACAATTAAGCCACAATCATTTACTTTACCTAGCTTAGACTTAGATTAATAATTATCTAAATTATTTAAACATTCAACACAAACTCTTCTTTAATTAAGCACATATTCGGCAAGGAAAAATGGTAATTTAGCAAACCTTAGTTTAACATATAATTTGTTTATAACACATTTTAAGCCTTCTTTTCATGCCGTTAACTCAAAACACATACATTACTCAAATATAACCAAGTTCATATTCGGCAATAGCATCCAACATGATAGCCGATTCTTTCTACTTAGCATCTAATGCATACATATGATCATTTGTTTGGCTCAAACGCCCATCCACCATGATTCGTCCAAATTAATATGAAACAACAGCCATATTCTTTATTGACTACTATGGCCGAAAGCTTTATTCATTCCCAAAATCAAATTTTAACATAAACTTTTTACCTTAGTTTAAGCCTAGGATGACCGAGTGGTGTTTCTCCCCTATTCTTCCTTCACATTCGGCTTAGAAGAAACAAAGATGAACACTTAGTTTTCTTCACCCATCCCCCCCTTCTCAAGCTTCAAGTGACCGAATGTTTTTGCCCCAATTCTTTCTTTCAATCCGGCCAAGAAGAACCAAAAAAAAACACAACTTGTTTTTCTTTCTTCCTTAGAACATTCGGCCAAGGGGAAATGAAGAAAGATGGACACTTTTTTTTTTTTGTTTTTCCTTCTTACTTTCACGGCAATGGGGAGGGGAAGAAACAATTACACACATCCTTTCCTTTTTCCATTTCTTTATTTCCCCATACTTCTTATTATATTTTATCCTACATATCTCACTAGGCCAACATGTTCCCAACATGTTTCCACCCATAGCATGGCCGGCCACTATGCTTTAGGGAGGGGGAATTTGACATGCAAGTCCCCTTTTCCTTCCACTTGCACTAATAGGTCCTTACGCATTGACCTATCACATTTTAAAATTTTCTTACATAAGTCCTATTGACTTAATTCACATGCAATCGACTAAATCGAAGCTTGAAATTTTCACACATTCATAGTTACATATTCTAGACAATAAATATCACATTCAAACATTTCGGTGACTCGGTTTAACGGTCCCGAAACCACTTCCCGACTAGGGTCAATTTTGGGCTGTCACAGTAAATGTGTGAAGTTATGTGAAGTGATTCTATGTTTATATTCAAATATAAACACTTGGCCCTTGTGGAAAGGTTTGTGGAAGTATATGATTTATTTTTAGGTGATTACGATCATGGAAAATTAAATGTGAATATGATATTGAATTTTATTCATTTCAATTGAACTAAAGCTGTTAGTGAATCATTTTAATGCCTATGTTATATGAGTTCGATCTTGAATGACATGATATACATGTTTAGATAATTTGAATGCAAGGAATGTGTGAAAGAGCAAATTTGTAATAAATCTGCTTGGGACAGCAGCAGTAGCGTGATTTTGGAAAATCACCATAAATTGTGGAAATTTAATTAGAAGCTGAATAAATTATGTAATTAAAGATTAATGAGTCTAGTTTCTTATAAAAGAAACTGTATAAGCAAAAGAATTATAGATAATGAGATATTTGAAGTGGCGTGAGCTACAGTCAAAATGACTTTGAAATCCCCTATTCTGTTTTTAGAAAATCCTTGTAAATTGTACCATGATGGTTATAAGATAAAATTTATATATTTATACTCCTTAATGAGTCTAGTTTCAAATGAAATGAACGATAACATATTTCGAATTCTGCATAATGAGAAAATTGATTCGTAGTGAAGAGTGGTCAGAATAGTCAAACAGTGAAACAGGGGAAACTTCAATAAAAATCTGGTATTGATTGGTCAAACCAAAAATTCTGAAAATTTTATGGGTGGAAGATATATGAGTCTATTTTTAGGGAAAATTAACGGCACTTGAATTGGAGTTCCTTAGCTCTAGTTATAAATAATTTAGTGACTTTTGCTCAGGAAGACAGCTTATAGTGAATTTGTGATTTTGTTGCAAACACGGTTAAAACTAGTTAATGAGATGCTTTTCGAGTTCTTGTGATCATATTTGTGATTTCAATATTTGGTTTTAATTGAGCTCAGATTCAAGTGAGGTGAATTTGCTAAATATGCATTATGTTCATGGATACTTGGCCAAGATGGCAATTATCTAGGAATGATTTCTTGATAATTTGAAATAATTGATCTATAAGTAAATTAATTGTTTGCATTGCTTAAAACTTACTAAGCGTTGAAGCTTACTCCGTGTTCTCTTTTCTATTTCTTATAGGTTTATACTTTAGCTCGAGTTGGAAGAGCCGGAGATATCATCACACTATCGAGTCATTATGTGAGTTGAGAAGATTGTATATCATCATGGTTTAAGGCATGTATAGGATAGACTATAGGTAGAATGATATTTCGACTTTGTATACATTATAGCCATGCGAAGATGGCTTGCTCATTTGGTTTAGTGAAACCTTATAATTGAACTAATGTGTTGAAATGTTTTAGTTATAACTTGATAGTAGTTAATTTGTTATTAAATATTCGGCTATGTTTTGATAGTGAGTCATTTTAGAAATTTTATAAGAGCTCTTATGGAAAATCAATGAGACAGGTTTGCATTGTTGATAATTTTTGTCTGGTAAGTATCTTTGACCTTATAGAAGTTTTGTTAAGTCAAGTAATACCTCATAACCTTATTCCGGCAAAGGATATGGGTTAAGAGTGTTACATTTAGTGGTATCAGAGCTATGGTTTAGTCGATTCTCGGACTAACATAGCAAGTGTAAGAGTTTAGATATACATGCCGTAAGTAAAGTGTGATAGTGTGAGGTCTCCCGGCTCTTATAAATTGTTTTGCTCAGGTAATGATGTGTTTTAACCGAGTTTTTATTAATTGATCTGAAATTGATATTGAACTGATTGTAATATATATGTGATATGATGGAATTGAAAAGTTATGAAAAGAATTTTATGATACGTGTCCATCAGTGTAAAGAGATGTATGAAATTGTATAAAGTAAATGGTAATGAAAGATCAAATTGGATAGAACGCAGGGAATGAGTACGATCGTTCAATAATGAATTGACGGAAAAGACCATGGTTGAACCATGGCAATACATGAGACAGATGAGTTAGTGTAAGACCTATCGGAAATAGGCATCAACTTGGGCAGAGCAAAGTTAGTATAAGACCATAGTCGGACTATGGCATCAAGTAAGTGACGTACTCAAAACCGTAAGACGTTTTTCAATGGGATAAATATTGACAAATGATCAAGACTAAATGTGGAAATTTGATAAGAAATTATTTGGTAATTTGAGTAATAGAAATGAAAATTCGAATCATGATAAATCCATTTATGTTTTGTTAATACTCACATGAAATAAAGTTGCATGTGAAACTGAGATATGAAAAAATATGTTTGTAACAAGATGAAAAGTTGAAATGTTTGAATGAAGTGTTTGAATCAAGGTGTATAATACTATGATGATGAGTGATGAATTTATCTGTGTATTCGAATATGAAACTCCCTTTCGGGGCTTAACGACCTCACCCTCTTACCAGTGATATCATTATAAGGTTTCAATGAAACGAAATAGAACGAGTTTGGAAAGAAAGATTAAAGAGTTAAATAGTGAGATAATGATATTATCTGAGAGAAATGATTTTAGTTTCAAATGATTTGAATAAGAAACTTTGGTGTGCTCTACGAACGATGAATACGTGATTGATCTTATCAATGGATGATTACATGTTAGCTGGATTAGAAATTAAATTAATGCACTAAGTGAATTCGTGAAGCTTAGAAAGGTGTTATCAAGTTATAAGTTAGAAAGGGGTTCAGCTTAAATTGATTTCCGATTTAGAATTTCAAATGTGAAAGTGATGATTGCTTGTTGCTTTGAAATAGAGTGTATAAACCAAGAAGTCTGAGATTGTATAACCATTGTTCCAAAAGGCTCATAGTGTCAATTAGACTGTTTATACAGGAGTAATAAGAGGCACGATAATATGAGAAAGTGGTATTGATAATAGGTATAAAACGTAATATTTCTGACCTCGCATTTAAATGTCTGAGATTTCAATAGGTTAAGGTTAACTATTAAGCGTCTTTAGGACTACTTTAGCATGCTTTGACATCTGAAAAATGGTCAAATAGAATTTTGATGAATTGTGTATCAGGATTATCTCTTATCATTGAAAAAAAAAGATAGATGTTATTTGAATCATTGTTAACTATCTGAATAAGTCTTTTCGTACACATAGATTTCTCTGTTGATAAATCAGGTGAGTTATTTGTTTCTGAGACCGTCAGTTTGCACATGGTGCTAGTTATCATTGTTTTAGATTGAAATCTAAAATTTATATGGTAATTCTGGAAGAAACTACAGTAAGTTATGAGTACGGGGTTGTTTTGAAAATTCTTGAAATATTTGTTTATTTTTATGTTTTAAAGTTTGAAAGTAGCTAAGAAAAATTGTTGCTGTTTGACAAATTATTAGGTGAGTATAAAAGTGATATTGTATGAGGTATTGTATGTGGTAGTTATCTAACTCTGTTGTTCAGGATCGAGCTTTGTAAATAATTGATTCATGAGACTAATATCATCAGCGAAATAAAGCAGAAAATGAAAGTAATTCAGTACAGTTATAAACAATTTTGGTTTAATATGATGTATAGCGGAAGACAGATTAAAATCTTAGTCGTGAGATTTAATAGATATGAAATGGGTAGCCCTGCGTGAATTTGAAATATACTATGTGGAAACAAATCTTTTATCTACTTTTCTGTAAGATTTTCCGGGACGAAAATCCATAAGGGAGGGAGAGTTGTAACAACCTAGTTTAGACCCTAGTCAGAACAGTGGTTTCCGAACCAAAAAAAAAAAGTAATTGAATGTTATATTCTATGTTTTTTATATGTGAAATATTATATGTGAAAATATCGTGTTTTGATTTCTGGTATTTGGATGTGGAATTAGTTAAAAAGGACTTATTTAAGAAACCTTGGAAATGGGATAGGCAAATGTGTAGTGGCCAAATATTTTATGTTTAGGAGTTTGGGGGACTTGCATGTCAAATAGACCATTTTTGAATGTAAATGGTTGGCCAACACACGCATGTAATAATGTGTTCTCTTGTCTTCATTTTTAATTGGTGGGAATTATGTATAATAAAGATATAAATAAACCTTTTATTATAAAATGATTATTATATATTGAAATAATAAATTTATATTAGTAAGTGGTGATAAAAACAAAGTTCCATCATCTTTTTTTTCATCTTGCCGAAACCATAAGGAAAAGAAAAGAAAAAGGAAGCTAGGACATTCGGCTATGTGAATTTATGGATTAAGGTATGATATCATGTGATTCTTTTGGAATTTTTTTGTGAAGTTGAGTTTGTTTTGATGCTCATAACATGACCCATGTGTTAATTTTTGAGTTTGTGTTGCAAGAAACATTTGGTTATGTTCTTATATGTCAAATTGATGATGTTTTGTAGTATGTGATTTGAAATGGTTATAGATGAATATGAACTAAGTAAAAATTCTATAAATGGTTAAAATGGACAAAAATCCTAATTTGGCTATTATGGAGTAAGGTTAAGTTATGTTAAATTTTTCTTTTAACTTAATTGCTAGAGAGTGCTTTATGGATGCCGAATGTAGACTTGAAATGGGAGGTTAATAATTTGTTGTTATTGAGTTAGATATATATATATGTACATTCGGTCATGGAAGACTTGAAATGAACTTAATTATTGTTTTAGCTAGATAATAAGATAGACTTGGATAAACTCAATTAAGTAAATTTTAAGCTCTTGGATGTAGTTGGGAAAAATTGAAATATTTTAGGGAGTATTCGGTTAAGGTATGGGAAGTGGAATGGGGAGATAAGTCGGTTTGTGCCATTGCCGGATGTACTAAATATTAAAACGTTGTTTAGTTAAATGTAAATTGACATGAAAGGAATTGAGTTGCCATGTATGTGATAGTAGTAAGAGAAAGTAAATTTTGCTTGACTAAAATTAGATGAATGTTCAATTGTTAATATGAAAATGTTGTAACAAGCTAGTCGAATGTAAGAACTAGGAGCAGTCAGCCATGTTACGTGTATAATTCATCAATGATGAAAGTGCCGTATGTTATATGTGTTTAAAATAAATAGAAATTGAGTTGTGATGAATTTATAAGATAATTGAAATTGTTTAATTGTTTAAATTAAGCTCAAAATCAAAGAGAATCAAGTTCAGATAAGAAGAAAGCGAAGGTCGTTGAGTAGCCAGTCGGAGTTGTTTGTTCGACAATAAGGTAAGTTCTAGGTAATTAACGCTTAGATTACTATGTATGTCTAGATTACACATAACTTCTGAATTGTGAATTTTATATGTGAAATAATGTTGAATTGATAATGTATTATTGAGCTGATGGTATTGAATAAATATACTATGGGTATGTATATGCACGAATGAAAAGGGCAGCATGGTGTGTGTGAATGAATATATGCACTATGTGTGCGACATTATTAACCGAGCACTATGTGTGCGAGATCGGGTGTAAGGCACTGTGTGTACGAAATGATTTAAAGAATATGATCGAAGCAGGGACTGAAATAGATTTCTAGTTTCTATCATAAGTAATTTAAGAAGACGAAATGTGTATGGAAATATATCCGGGCTAAAGACCCGCAGGCTTTGTGCTGGAAATATATCCGGGCCAAAGACCCGCAGGCTTCGTGCTGGAAATGTATCCGGGCTAAAGACCCGCAGGCTTTGTGCTGGAAATGTATCCGGGCTAAAGTCCCGCAGGCTTTGTGCTGGAAATATATCCGGGCCAAAGACCCGCAGGCTTCGTGCTGGAAATGTATCCGGGCTAAAGTCCCGCAGGCTTTGTGCTGGTAATAAAATTTCAGGTTTTATACCTAGCCATCCAAGTGCCGAAGAATTTGTTAAAAGTATACAATTACAAGATCCTACACTAAGTTGACAAATTGAAAGTGCATTACATATTAAGCTGGCCAGGTACGTATCATGTACTCGTATGCGATTCGATTTGAATTAAATTATAAATATATAAAGTGATGCATCTGTGAATAAGTGTTATGACTGTAAATGTGATCGTGATATATTCGGTAAATGTGTGAAGTTATGTGAAGTGATTCTATGTTTATATTCAAATATAAACACTTGGCCCTTGTGGAAAGGTTTGTGGAAGTATATGATTTATTTTTAGGTGATTACGATCATGGAAAATTAAATGTGAATATATATTGAATTTTATTCATTTCAATTGAACTAAAGCTGTTAGTGAATCATTTTAATGCCTATGTTATATGAGTTCAATCTTGAATGACATGATATACATGTTTAGATAATTTGAATGCAAGGAATGTGTGAAAGAGCAAATTTGTAATAAATCTGCTTGGGATAGCAGCAGTAGCGTGATTTTGGAAAATCACCATAAATTGTGGAAATTTAATTAGAAGCTGAATAAATTATGTAATTAAAGATTAATGAGTCTAGTTTCTTATAAAAGAAACTGTATAAGCAAAAGAATTATAGATAATGAGATATTTGAAGTGGCGTGAGCTACAGTCAAAATGACTTTGAAATCCCCTGTTCTGTTTTTAGAAAATCCTTGTAAATTGTACCATGATGATTATAAGATAAAATTTATATATTTAGACTCCTTAATGAGTCTAGTTTCAAATGAAATAAACGATAACATATTTTGAATTCTGCATAATGAGAAAATTGATTCGTAGTGAAGAGTGGTCAGAATAGTCAAACAGTGAAACAGGGGAAACTTCAATAAAAATCTGGTATTGATTGGTCAAACCAAAAATTCTGAAAATTTTATGGATGGAAGATATATGAGTCTATTTTTAGGGAAAATTAACATCACTTGAATTGGAGTTCCTTAGCTCTAGTTATAAATAATTTAGTGACTGTTACTCAGGAAGACAGCTTGTAGTGAATTTGTGATTTTGTTGCAAACATGGTTAAAACTAGTTAATGAGATGCTTTTCGAGTTCTTGTGATCATATTTGTGATTTCAATATTTGGTTTTAATTGAGTTCAGATTCAAGTGAGGTGAATTTGCTAAATATGCATTATGTTCATGGATACTTGGCCAAGATGGCAATTATCTAGGAATGATTTCTTGATAATTTGAAATAATTGATCTATAAGTAAATTAATTGTTTGCATTGCTTAAAACTTACTAAGCATTGAAGCTTACTCCGTGTTCTCTTTTCTATTTCTTATAGGTTTATACTTTAGTTCGAGTTGGAAGAGCCGGAGATATCATCACACTATCGAGTCGTTATGTGAGTTGAGAAGATTGTATATCATCATGGTTTAAGGCATGTATAGGATAGACTATAGGTAGAATGATATTTCGACTTTGTATACATTATAGCCATGCGAAGATGGCTTGCTCATTTGGTTTAGTGAAACCTTATAATTGAACTAATGTGTTGAAATGTTTTAGTTATAACTTGATAGTAGTTAATTTGTTATTAAATATTCGGCTATGTTTTGATAGTGAGTCATTTTAGAAATTTTATAAGAGCTCTTATGGAAAATCAATGAGACAGGTTTGCATTGTTGATAATTTTTTCTGGTAAGTATCTTTGACCTTATAGAAGTTTTGTTAAGTCAAGTAATACCTCATAACCTTATTCCGGCAAAGGATACGGGTTAAGAGTGTTACAATGAACGTCAGAAATGAATTAATTCACAAATGGATTCAGAATTAATTCATCTTGTGTCCAACCCAATGTATCATTCTACCAATGAATACATTTATGTCTCTACTCGTGGAGTCAAATGCTCCGATAGCCAAGACTAGCTATCTCCTCAATTGGAATTGTAGACGATATAATAATCCTTCTCAGTATTTGAATCAAATGCCCATTTTGATTCTTTTACGGGATTGCGGACTCATTTAGATTATCTACTGAAGTAAGTTGCCTGCCTTTCTCACAATGTAAACGTTCTTTACGATGCCACTTATCTTCAGTTTGAACTTTAGACAATCAATGAGCTAATATTTGCTTGTCACAATATCGCTATGCATGCAAAATATAAAAGACAAAAAATACAAAAGACATAGTAGTGAAATGTAAAATTAACTTTATTATTTATTCATCGTTCAAATAAGTAAAAAACAGTTACATGTTTATTACAATATGGGTACATTTTCCAACATTTTAATGATTTCCATATGTCTTTAAATATTTTGAAATGAAGTGTTATACGTTGGTATTGTATGGATTAGAAAATGTAGAGCCGTTCAAATGGCAAAATTTAGTCGTTTGGATGGATAACAAACTATCTTAGTATGTAATTTTTGTTAGAATGCCATTTAGATGGAAAAAATATCTATTTGGATGGAATTAGGATGAAAATGTAGAAGTGTGTTGGCTGCATTTTGGGTTATCAAAAGTTCATTTTATATATTTTCCATGTCCAAACACCTAGGAGATTATTTAATATGATTTTTAAAATGTGTTTGAGCCTATGAAAATGTTGGAAATTATATTAGTGGATTATTAAATTGTTCAAAGGATGATTCTATTAAAATAAATTTAGAAATGTAAGTAATAGGTCAACGTGACATTGCCAATAAGTACAGGACATCAGATCTAGTAAGGGAGTGTTACAGGATCAATTAAACCATATTTTCTAAATTGAAGTTTAATATAAAAAAATAATTCATCTCACCAAATTAATGCATAATTGATAAATTCAACAATGATTTGTTTTAATTTTTTTTTCTTCCTCGAAATACTTGTGGCATTTAAAAACAAATTCTACATGTCCTTTCCATTCAAGGTAAGTCTCGAGATCATTTTTAACTGGAAATAAAGGATTTCTTCAATTTGATAAAGTTGATATTATTATCCCTTATCTCTTCTCTTGGTTGAGCTTTAGTATAAATGAAGTTTTACTGTTCAAACCCTTAATCATAGTCCACCTCTTTCTAAACGAACAATCTTTAGAAACGGATTGATTCAGATTTTTAATAATAAAACCTTTAGAATAGTTTTTTTAATTCCTCTTCTAGATTGATGTTGTATTCTTTTTAATCCATAATTATTATTGTGAAGTAGTCTTTTTACTTTTGCATTGCCCTTTCAAAGTGTTAGTACAAATCTCCAGTGAGGAAACTCTCAAACACAAGAACAGAACTCAAATAGAAAATGAATAAATAGGACAAGGGTCCAAGACGTGTATCAATCCACTATCTTTAAGGTTACATTCATCCCCACCTATCTTCGACGAGCAAAAGAGTTTCAAAAAAAATTAACCTCAAGGATACAATGAAGCCCATGACTATTTGTGTTTTGCACTGACGAGAATAGTCCACTAAGCACTAAGCATTATATAACAAGAAACTCAATTTCTACAAAGGATTTTTGCAGTAATACTTTATAAAATAATCTAATGATACTAGAAAATAGAGGATGGAAAGAAAAAAATTTAGAATTTTTTGGTGTGATTTCCAAATGAAATCTCATTCCTATTTATAGGAATTTTCATGTCTCTTTATAAAGACTTCTTTCAATAGGTATTTTTTTGAATAAAAAAATATAATTATTCATCTAATTTTATAACTATCCAAGTAATATTATTTGAATAGTTATAATTCTTTTTCAAAAATCAAATGATATAACTTTTAAACAATAACCAAAAGATTTATCTTTTGATTAATTACACCCATTTATTTATAGTTATTGGAACACTATAAATATGTGAAAATGTTCCAACAATCTCCCCCCATTTTCAAAATATTTTAGATTTTGATATTTTTGGATCAATTTGCATAAATGAAGATGTCTTACAATTTAACCTTCACTTAATGAAAACATGTTAAAGTTAATTGAAATTGCATGGTAGACTAAGCTTTGAACCAACTATTCCATTTGATTAACATAACACATCTCACACAATGATTTCAACATCCATCAATGCATAAAATCCAATGACACTATTATGGCCATGTGTCTGTGTCCTCTTTTCATGAATGTTGTCAAAGCCAAGCCCTTGAACTCCTAGAAGCAGCCACACTTCCACTCACATAGGTAGATCCCATCAAGAGTGTTCCCATAATTATAACACTCTAGCATATTTACGTTTTGGGTCCATTAAGAGTACATTACTCATTTTTCCCTTATCATTACGGGTACCTAGCACTTTAATCTTAGGATGGATTTATTTATAGTGCTAACAGTCACATACTAATTATGTATTTTGTCTCATTGAACTCAACACTTGACGTTATAGCAAGCGTTAAATCGAGTTTCCATCATGGGTGACTCTAATTAATGGGCTTGAGTCTCATCCCTTTTGAGGTCTTATTGACTATATCTCTAGAAATACTTTTTGTCAAAGGATCTGTCAAATTTTCACTTAACCTCAGATAATTAATAGTGATCACTCCATCAGAGATTAAATGTCAGACATAGCTATGTCTTAATCCAATGTTTCTAGAGTTTCCATTATATACTTAGCTATATACATTTGCTAGAGTAGCCCTATTATCACAACGGATAGAAATAGGTGAAATTCGCTTAAGCCATAGAGGTACATCATAAAGCAAATTTCTTAACCAGTCTACTTCTTTAGATGCAACGGCTAATGTAATAAATTTTGTTGTCATAATGGAATCAGTATTACATGTTTGTTTATTGGAACCCCAAAAAATGGCTCATCCACCAAGAATGAAGATCCATCCACTAGTAGATGCATGATCTTCCAAACTTGTAATCCGACTAGCTCTGAATACCCTTTTAAAACTGAAGGATATCCATTATAACACAATCCATAGTTAATAGTTTTCTTTCAGTACCTAAGTACTCTATTCAAAACTTAACAATGCAAACTACTTGGATTACTTGTGTAACTATTTAATTTCCCGACAGCATATGCAATATTTGGTCTTGTACAAGTCATTATGTACATAAGATAACCAATTGGACTTGCATATTTCAATTGAGCAATTTTCCTACCAGTATTAAGTACTACTTTTATTTGAGGATCCATGGGTGTAGATGCTGGTATACAGTTGAAAAGACCAAACTTTTTAAGCACATTTTTAATGTAATGTGATTGTGATAAAGCTATAGTGCTTTCATCTTGGGTTATTTTAATCCCAAGAATAACATTTGATACACTCATATCCTTCATAGCAAAGTTGTTTAACAAGAATTTCTTTGTGTTTTCTATTTGTTCCTGATCTGTGCCAAAAATGAGCATGTCATCTACATATAAGAAAATTATAACACCTTTTCCATTTTCAAACTTGTTATATATGCACTTATCGAGTTCATTTATTTTATAGCCATTAGCTAAAACAACATTATCAAACTTTTGGTGTCATTGCTTTGGTGCTTATTTAAGTCTATATAGAGATTTAACAAGCTTACATACCTTATATTCCTATCCTAGAACAACAAATCCTTTTGATTGTTCCATGTACACTTCCTCTTCCAATTCACCATTTAAAAATGTAGTTTTAACATCCATTTGGTGAACAACCAAATTATCTATTGAGATAGTGATATTAAAGGTTTAATTGTAGCAATTCTTGCTACTAGAGCATAGGTATCAAAGTAACAATACCTTATTTTTGTATAAAACCTTTGGCTACAAACCTTGCTTTAAATTTATCAATGGTTCCATCAACCTTCATTTTCTTTTTGAAGATTCATTTACAACCTATTGGTATGGAACACGTTGGAAGATCAACTAAGATCCAAGTTTGATTTCTGATTATTGAATCATACTCATCATTTATTCCTTCTTTCCAAAAAAATAGAGTTTTGAGATTTCATTGCCTCTTCAAATGTAATAGGATCAGATTCCATATTATAATAATAAGGTATCTTATTGCATATACTTTCACCTTTTCCTTTTGCAGGAAACATAATGAAATCTGGTCCAAAATCTTTGACCTTTTTAATCATTTTACTTCTTAGTTCTAGACAAGATTCATCATTATCATCAATTTATTCCAATGCAATCTCATTCTCATTTGAAGAATGAATCAATTATTGTGGCTGTAATTTTCTTGAAATGGAATTAAATCTATTTTCATCAAAAATAGCATCTCTTGATTTAATAACAGTATTAATTGAAATTGAATCATTTGGTTCAATTACTATGAAACTATATGTCTTACTATGGATATCTTATAAATATGCATTCAATTCCTCTTTCACCTAACTTTTTATGTTTAGGTGTTGGAACTTTGGCAATAGCTTTACAGCCCCAAACCTTCAAATAATTAAGGTTTGGTTTCCTTTTCTTCCATTGTTCATAAGGGGTTATTTTAGTTTTCTTAATAGGAACTTTATTCAGTATATGCAAGATGTTAGAATAGCTTCTCCCCAAAAACCTTATCTAATACCTGAATATGATAACATTAAATTTATCATTTCAGTCAAGACTCTATTTTTTCTTTCAACTACACTGTTTTGTTATGGTGTGTAAGGGGTTGAAACTTGATGGACAATTCCAATGGATTCAAAATAACTTGGATTATAGTATTCTCCACCTCTATCCGATCTTAAGCACTTGATAAATGATTCACACTAAAGTTCAACTTTAGATTTATAAACTTTAAATTTATCAAGTGTTTCATCTTTTGAATGCAATAAATATGCAAAGGAATATCTAGAACAATCATCAATAGAAGTAACAAAATGTTTCTTTCCACCTAATGTAGGAGTATTATGTATGTCACAGAATCACTATGTATCAAATCAAGCAACTTTGTTTTCCTTTTAACCTTAGGGAAAGGGTTTCTGGTAATTTTAGTCAACATACAAGTATCGCATTTTTCAATATTATTATTAAAAATAGGAATTATATCTAACTTATGCATGTCTTTCAATTTTCTATAATTCAAATGGCCTAATCTATAATGCCATAAACAAAAACATTCAACCATATTAGCAGAAATAGTATTTTTATTCTTATTAATAATATCGAGTTTGAACATGCTCTCATACAAATATCATTTCCCTACAAAAATTCCTCCCTTAGACAAAATAAACTTATCTACCTCAAGAACAAGTTTGAAGCCAAACTTATGCAACAGACTTCTAGACATTAAATTCTTCCTAACTTCTGGTACATAAAGTACATCATTCAAAGTTAAAACCATTCCAGAAGTAAATTGTAGTTCAACAGACCCTTTGCCTTTGATTGTCGTGGTGGAAAAATTTCCCATGTACAATACATTGTCATTTTCATGTTGTGTGAACTTTGTGAATATGCTTTTTTCTTTGCACACATGTTTGGTTGCTCCAATATCAATCCACCGTGCATTATTATCTTGTGCCATATTAATTTCAGATATTATTACAATGAACTTTTTATTATTATTAGCCTTAGAATATGATTTCTTCTTTAAAAATCGATATTCATTCTTGCAATGTCCCGGCTTACCACAATGATAGTATGAGCCCTTTTGTTTTTTTTTTTATCTTAGGTGCTCTATTAGTCTGTTTGAACTTTCTCTTGAATGGTTTAGTAGTTTGTACTTCCTCCGTAACATGCACTTTGGCATTTTCAGAATTTAGGTTCTGATATTGATTTCGATATTCTTCTTTAATACGAAGATGATTTGCCAAAGTCTCAAGAGATATTTCCTTTTTCTTATGTTTTAGACTTCTTTTAAAGTCTTTCCAAGATAGAAGAAGTTTGTCTATTATAGAGGATACAACAATCATTTCATCCATTTTCATATCATATTGCTTAAATTGATTCAACATTTTTTTAATATCACGAAATTATTCCAGAACAAAACGACCATCAACCATTTGATAATTATTGAAATGACTAATAAAAAATTTCTTACTTGTAGCATCTTCACTCATATATCTTGTCTCCAATTTGTCACATAATTCCTTAGCAGTGACCTCGTTCTGGTAGGTATCGAATAAACCATCGGATAAACCATTCAATATGTGGCCTATGCACATGCAATTACATTGTCTCATTTTTGCCTTTCTCGGGTTGCAGCAATAGATTCTTTTTCATTCTCTTCTAGTCTTAGAGTATCCAAAACATAGGCAATCTTCAAAGTTGTTAATAAGAAAAGCATCTTTTTCTACCATCGTCAAAAATTTCCACCATCAAACCGATCAAGTTTGACAAAGTTGGAAGTCAAGTCCCTTAGTATTCCACTTTCATGTGTTGTATTAGTCATCATGAATTATAAACTTAAAATTGTTAGTACAAATCTCAAGTGAGGAAACTCTCGAACATATGAATGGAACTCAAATAGAAAATGAAGAAATAGGATAAGGCTCCAAGGCGTGTATCAAGCCACTATCTTTAAGGTCATATTTTCCCTCACCTTTCTTCGGTGTGCAAAAGAGTTTCAAGTAAATTAACCTCAAGGATACAATGAAACCGATGGCTATTTGTGTTTTACATTGACGAGAATAGTCCACTAAGCACTATATAACAAGAAACTCAATTTCTACAAAGGATTTCTGCAATAATACTTTATAGAATAATCTAACAATATTAGAAAATGGAGGAAGGAAAGAAAAAAATTTAGAATTTATTAGTGTCATTTCCAAATGAAATCTCATTCATATTTATAGGAATTTTCATGTCTCTTTATAGAGACATCTTTCAATAGGTGTCTTTCTAAATAAAATATATATAATTATTCATCTAATTTTATACCTATTCAAGTAATATTGTTTGAATAGTTATAATTATTTTTCAAAAATCAAATATATAACTTTTGACCAATGACCAAAAAATTTATCTTTTGATTAATTACACATATTCATTTATAATTATTGGAACAATATATCTCCCATCTCTATGTTTTCTCTTCAAACATCGTCTAATTATCCCACCATAGCCTCAATGTACAAGGGAATGTGTTCCCTTTTATCTTTCTCTATCTTACTTAGCCTAATTGGCATACTTCATTCAAAGAAAAAAAGAACAAAAAATAAAGCATTTCTCACCGTTAACTTATTTTTCACTCAAACTAGCTTTTAACAAAAATATAAATTACTTTAACCTTTTTCCACTTAATAAGAATCCAAAACATATTAATGCTTCAATGTAACAAGCAAAAATAAATTGAGTTGTGGTATTTCAAATAACAATGAACCCTAAGA
This sequence comes from Gossypium hirsutum, assembly GCF_007990345.1. Lineage (NCBI taxonomy): Eukaryota > Viridiplantae > Streptophyta > Magnoliopsida > Malvales > Malvaceae > Gossypium > Gossypium hirsutum. The sequence goes on along the minus strand of NC_053429.1, from coordinate 52,197,903 downwards.
CAATCTAAGAGAGTAATAAAGGCTGAGTAATTTGTAGCACAAGTCACGCAAAAGAAAAAATTGTGACAAACAAATGCAATAAATCAAAAATCAAGTAAAAAATTATAAAGTTTAAAGCAATCAAAAATAAAGATTCAAGAAAATGATAAATAAAATCATATTCAAAGTGTTTTGATGTCTCTTTGAATTCAACAAAGCAATCCAAAAACTCTAACCAATCCGATATCCTAGCAAAGTATAGTGTGAAGAAGAAATAATTAAAGTTGCTACAACTTTGTAGAAGAAACAAGAATTGAATCTTATAGATAACCTCACAAAAGAGTAAATTTTATTAATTGTCAAAATTATGTTAAAGTACAAAGCATAATAACTTATATGTAGATTTTAACTACTTCAACAAGCCTTCCTTTGCTCCAAGAAAAAAATTTCGGTCTTGACTTAGTCAAAAGCTTATTTCTTAAGTAAAAATATGATATGTTATGGTGATATTATCCTTAAGTCAATTAAGTCAAATAATAGTCACATGCATGTCGTCCCCACACAAATAATAAGCATTCAATAATAAATTAAACACCTAACTTAGCTCATTAATAATACTAAGGCTGATCTATGTGTCTTCTCTCATATTGTCGTTTCCATGCATGGTTTCTTAGACATCAAGTTTCAACTCAATTAATTAGTTAATGGAGGGTTGCCCAACTCCATTTAATTTGCACCTTATTTCCTTAGATTTTATTCTTGTAATTGATCCACCTGAAATCTTCGAGTCTTTTAAGTACATCCACTCATTGTCCGTGAGCTTGATCCTTCAGTGTCTTGCTTGCTATTAGAACATGCATAAAAAAAGGGGGCACTGGTGTTTTAAGAACTAAGCTACTTAGCAATCTGTGAATCTCAGCCTCCATGCTATAATCTTCAAGACATTTCAAGACTGGAACAAACTCAAGCAACTTCTTAACCTTTCGAAGTCAGCTCTACTCTACGCTCTACACGTAGCTGTGGATCTTTCTAACGTTGTTAGGACTTGCTGCTACTAGAAAGTGTTTTCAAGGAGTGCTAGACTAAGTGTCAAGGAGCACTGCACTGTGTGCCAAGGACCACTCCTACAGGCACTACTACTAGCCAGTATGTATCGTTGCTAACAAGCGTTGCCAGGAGGACAAAGTGCTCAGAAGCATTCGTGGAAGATGTGTTAGTACAGGAGAGCGATGTTTATAAAATTTATATTAGCTTGCTAGTTATTGACCAAAACAAGGGTCTACAATAGGAAACTATTAATGATTTGTAAAACCAAAAAATCAACTAGCATTGGTATTTTGAGGAATATGTTTTAATCTTGTTATGTTTGGAAGAAGCATTTATAGTTATAGCAGGAAGAGAAAAGCATCATGTAACGAGGCATGACAGAAATCCCAACCAAACCTCCTATTTACAAATATAGTACAATTGATTTGTGGTAGAAACTATCCCTATTTAATCTGCCAACACGTCCTTCGATTGCCCCCTCATCTTGGTGTTCGAGTCATCTTCATTTGTTGTAAGAATAAAGGACTTGGTGAAGTGTATATCATTTGCAGGCAGGCCATGGCTACTTGTAGGAAAAGTGAGAAGAGGATTTGAAAGCTAGTGTATTGGCTTACTGTCAATTTTTTTTCGGCAATAGGTTAGATTTTTTTATTTTTTATTTTTTACTTTTTTTACTCTCAAATTGTTTATTCTATAAGGATCCGCTTTATCATGCATGGATTTTCCTAACATTTATTTATGGACAAATTACTTACTCTGAGACCTAAAACAGTTGCAGAGCCAATTGATACACTCATTAATCATCTATTTTCAATATGATAAACATGAAAGTATGGGTATTTAATCAACTGGATCCCATCCTAAATTTGATATTACAGATAAGCCAATAATATCTGCTTGTTGCTCTGAATGACCTTGCTTTTTGAAGTTCATTGAGATCTTGTAGATTATCATTCATTCATGGAGGTGTCTATATACTATACAATAATCCAAAGCTCAAAAAGCATCAATCTTGTAATAAACCAGCCCTATACAATGCAAAAGCATTGGCTATAAATCATAATAATCAAAAGCAGCAGCTTATATAGTAAGGGGAGTAGAGTAATGCAGGTTCGGGGGGCAAAGCCTTGAGAAAGTCTGAGGCTCTAAATATAATTAACTAAATACAGATGGAAATTCATTTATTGGGAAAGAAATCAATCGAATAATTAGTTTTTCCGTCCAAAGGAAACAAGGAAAATATCACTAGGTTGAGGAATGGACACATCTAAAACCGAGACATTGACCACAACCCTTTCATGGCAATTACCATTGAGTGGTAGCTAGGAAAATGGCACAAAATGTTATGTTATGTTACCCTTTTCCTTCTTTGAAAGGAGAAGAGCATTGAGCAAAACTAAAATAGAAAATTTGACTTGACTCAGTCCTAGCATGCTCAAATTATAACACCTGTACTAGAAAGACCAATGAATAAGAGAAACTCCTCCATCCAAATCAATGATGAATACATAAGTTTGCAGTTCCTGCAAAACTAACACCAAACAATGTTTATGTATCATTCATAAATGAAACAGGAGTTGAGGAGAAAAGGTTTTACTTGCAACCTATTTTTCTAGCATCTCAATTCTTCCAACCTAAGCACCAAAGTACTGTATCAAGTCATCATCAAGTAGTTCATCTAGTGAACTTGTACCATCAAATGGAAGTTCAAAGGGGCTATGAAATCCACCAAAGAATGATGGATCACTTGTTGGAGAACTGAAGGGATTATGGACAGCTCTATCTTGCTCATTATGCAATAGGTCTTTCACATAATGATGCAATTCTCCCCCAGCAATTTCATGTCCATTTCCACCAGGTGCTGATGCATCAACACCATTTTCTGGCCTAACATGCAGGACATTCATGTCCATCAGAGTTTGTTGACTATCATGACCAGGCCTTAATTCAGCTGATTGATTATAAAATTCATATGCAGCACCTTGGTGCAGCTCATGTTGCTCTAATGTATAAAGCATAGGCCTCTGTGTGGAAATTTCAGTAGCAGTAGGGATGGCAGGATAATGGCAGTATTCACTCGCAGGTAGATGTGGCTGAACATCTAAACCGTCCTCCACATGTCTTAATTCTGTGCTTGCATCATTTTCCTGCTGAGTGACAGGCATATGATATTCCATAAAAGATAAATCAGTTTGGTTGATGTCAGGCAAAGTGCTTATTGACTCAGCATTTTCACGTTCATAATGCCGTGGTCCAGGTTGTTGATCACCATGGCTTGGTACAGATTGTTGATCACCGTGGTTTGACATAGGTTGTTGATCACCATGGCTTAGTACAGATTGTTGATCACCATGAATCGGCAAAAGTTGTTGACGACCATGGCTTGATCTTAAACGAGGTCTCTTCCTCCTAGGTAGTTTTGCCACTCGCTCATTGATTTGTACTGGATGGGGATCATAGTTGGTAATATGGTTTGACATAGGTTGTTGATCATCATGGCTTGGTACAGATTGTTGATCACCATGGATCGGCAAAGGTTGTCGATGACCATGGCTTGATCTTAAATTAGGTCTCTTCCTCCTAGGTTGTTTTGCCACTCGCTCATTGATTTGTACTGGATGGGAATCATAGTTGGTAATATAAGCCACAGGCTCTGCTGAAACAACTCCATGGGAATCATAGTTGGTAATATAAGCCACAGGCTCTGCTGAAACAACTCCATCATCAACACCGTCGACATCATAATCACTGTCAGTACTGACAGCAGGTTGTTTCTTATCACTACATCCAAGTCGAGGCAATTCAGTTACACCAGATGTTCCATTATCACTGCTAGGTTGCTGAATCAGAGCTTCCTCACGGGCCAACACTCCCAACCATATTGCACTCTCCTTTGCTGTCATCTTATCCTGTAAACATTTCGACTGGCGTACATGCCTCCGAATCTTTGCAGTATCAGGTGACATGTGCTTTATCACAGATGTTAATACTCCAACTTTCCACATCTTTTTAAGATCATGTGGCTTCTTATAAGGAGGACTTTGACCCTGTTGCAGCCCTAGTTTTACCCACCAATCCTCGTTACCAGTAGGCCACCAAGGTGGAGGAATTCTCTTTTCTAAAGGATACTTCCTCTGAGGAGGATCACAGTGCTGCATCAAAGAAGACAAGAGAGAACCAAGAGTAGCATCTTGCAGGTCTTTGAGACTGCTCTGCAGGTTTCCATTTCTACCGTTATCCGACTCAATCATAGCTAAACAGTCTGCCTCATACTTAGCTATGGCAGCTGGCCCATTCTTATCAAATTTCACCTTTTCTTGCCACCAAGCTCTTATATTATCTGATGAACCACTTACAGGCTTACCCTTTTCCGGAATGATGCCATAGACAAATCCCCGCGCTTTACAAACTTCCATTAGTTTCAACATATACTTAAGAATCCCGTCTTGAGCTCGGGACATTTTCTTCCTCTGAGCCTGATCAGAGGTCTTCTTCAACTTTTGCTTTTCCAAAGCCTGTTGGACCGCAATCTTCTGTCTTTCCCTAATCCTTTTGAGTTTGATTCTATCTTTCCACATTCGTCTCTCCAATTCATCTGCTTCAATCTCTTCCTCACTCACATCTTTCTCGGCTATATTTTGACATCTGAAATCATCCACTTCAATGTCGGAACTGTCAACCAACAAGCCTACAATCAATCTTTTGTTGGACGAAAAGGACATAAACCCTAAGCCAAATTTTGAAACTTACTTCTACCTTCTTCTTTTTTTGGGGTTGGGGGGGGCGTTCTACCATTAAAAAGCCTTATCAGATATAAAACATGAATCTTTTTCCATTTAATTGGCCCCAGAAAAAAAAAGTATAACATCCATATTTAAATTTCATTCTTCTTCTACAATATTAAAATTAATAAACCAACAAGATCAAAATTTGAGAGCATTTTATCATATTATACAGTCTGATCAATGAAATACCAATTACAAAATCCCATTTCTTATTCAGCAAACAGCCTGAATCGAATACTCCGAAATTCATCCAATATTGAAAAAAACAAAAAAAAATGGAATAAAACAAACTTATGAGTTTAATTTTATTAGAAAAGGTGTATATTTATATGAAGCTATACCTAATATCAGCTCCAATATCTTCTAATTCAGCCATGAAACAAGGGGTAAAAAGCTCAAAATCTTTTTTAACTTTGAATGGCAAGACAAAAGAACTAGGAATTGAATTGACTCTTAAGTCAAAGAAAACGATTCGGAAACTGAAATTAAGGAGAAAAGAGAAAAAAGAAATTAAAGTACAAATGGAGTTTTGATAGCTTCGGAAAAGATTGCGGATTTCAATGCAGTGAAGTTAGAGAGAGAGAGAGAGAGAGAGAGAGAGAGGAAGAGGTAGGCAAAGGCAAGCGAGTCCAAGTAGAACAGAACAGTTTGGAATGCCCATTTAGGGACAGATATCCTGCATTGCGTCCACATACATGCATTTTATTTGCCTCCATCGATTCTTTTTAGGGGGAAAAAAAACTTACCATCTTTTGACTTGAGGGTAAATTACAAAAATGTGACTTGAATATTAATAAGTTAGGTTATCTAATTTTAAAAAGTTACAATATAGTCATTTAATTTATTGTATTTATTTTTTTTTCCAATTATGTTAAATCCTTAATAGTTAGAGGTGGTAAACGGGTGAGCTCAAATTGGGCTTTCTTCGAACTAGGACTTTCTCGGGTTCAAATTTTCTCAAGCTCAAATTTTTCGAGCTCAAGCTTTCTCAAACTTAAACTTTCTCGGGCTCAAATTTTCTCGGGCTCGGGCCCTATTAAATTCAAATTTTTCAAACTCGAATTTTTTAAATTCGGGCTCAGATCAAGCCAGGTGAGCTTTGACGGATTCAAATAATTTTAAATTCTCTAAGTTATAAATATTTTAATTTTGAATACAATAATTCATTTTCCTTCTATACGATGACAACCACAATTCAATTGTACCTTATAAAAAGCATAAAGTATATATATTTAATAGGGTTCTTTTATATAAAATAATTAAGTTGTTAATCATATGTAAAAATTATTATATGATATGTATATTAATTAACAAAAATATATTTTATTATGTATTATATTATATTGACAATTAGATCTATCTTTCTTATTAAATTTATAAATCTAATATTTATATTTTAAAATGCTTTTTTCGAGACCCCACATATATTATACTAAACCCAAACCCAAATAAGATACCAATTACTATCCAAAGTCAAAATAAGCTAATTATAGCTCAAATCTCAAGTTCAAAATTAAAAAAATAAATAAATGTAAGTATGATTTGATACTTCTAGCAGTGATGGTGATGCTACATCCTAAGATAAGATGTTTTAGGACAACTAGAAATCAAATACTCTAAGCCTCCCACAGGGTCCTCATATGATTTTAGTGAAGATGCCTGATCTTAAAGTTCACTAGGCTAAGGTTTGCAAACTAGCTCAAGGTCCACTGGTTGGCAAGTCATTTATCCATAGTTTGTTGTGTTGTGTTGTTAGTTCCATCAAAAGACACGAGTCAAACCCTTCAAAGGTACGCCATGAAGTTCACGAAGTCTTTTAGATAGGGTATAACAATTACCCCCAAACGAGAGAAAGTTATAAAGTGACCTTCGCGAGCTTGTTGGGGAAGTTCACACGATAGGTGTAGATGGTGAAAGTTTGGATAGTTGATTTGAAGTCCGCTTTGAAGTATTACATATTTTGTGAATGTTTTTATTTTATTTTTAATGTGGCCATCTTTTAAATTTGAAATTTGAATTTGGAATGATTGAAGTTTTTAAGTTTGTTGGATTTATGGCGGGGTAAAAAGATTCATGTATGTACATTCATATATATTTAATGATAAAGTTTTGAAACATGCTATATATTACAATGTATTTATTAGGTTCCCAATGAAATTGCCATTGTTATTACTGTTTGGGTGCACGTGGCAAATTATGATTGGAGCAAGTTTTTAGTATATAGGAAATAGTGTGTGCGTGATAACTTAGTAAGTTTCAAAGCAGTTGAAGGGTTTTGTCTTAACTTATAAATAGGAATAAGGGTTTGTAATTTTTATCATTGTTTCCTTCCCGAGTTTTCTAGTTTCTGACCATTGTTGCCATTGTTGGTGCAATTTTTTTGTCTCGTCTGTGCTTTTGGTGTGATTTTCATTGGTAGGTTTTAATTGTATTCGTTTTTCTTATTTTGTTCTTAATTTTTATTTTAAATGTACTAAATCATGGTCCCAAGATCATTTAGTGTTCCCACTAAGAGTGAAAAATTCAAGTGTTCTACATCATTAAGGGATATGTGGAAACTATTAAAATGTAGAGGAGTCACATGTTTTGATAATTTCATATATAAATTTGATATTGTAAAGGGGAAACATTGGTTGAGTGAGATGAACAACCACAAAAAGGCAAATAGTTGTTTTACTTTACCTCTATACAAATTTGAATTAGGTTTTCATCTACCTTTGCACCCATTTCTGTTGGAATGTTGAGTTCATGTTAAATGGCTCCTGGTCAATCGATGGGTTCCTCATGGAGGACCTTAATGGTATATTTCTTAGATTGTCAACTACCTAGAGAAGAATCTTATGTGAATGTATTAACGAGGATATACATAGTATTTCTTGCTAGTGAAAATAAGCAGAAAGGGTTCGTAATGTTCACTACCTGGATAGAGGAAAAGTTATTGTTGATAATACCACTAGAAACATGAATTTGATGAGAGATAAATACATAAAGATCAAGCACACTTGTGGTTGGGAATTTCATTTTCCTTTGGCTTGGGTGAAACCGTCTAGTGAAAGAAATACTTAGGATCCTCATTCATTGAGCGAAGTAGAGGAGGCTCAATTGGAAAGGTTGCAAACAAGTCTGCCAATTAGATACGAGCAAGTCCTTAGCTTGAGGAATGTTTGGCGATTTTCTTTGATGGAAAAAATTCCTAATTGCTTGGACGAAGAAAATTTTAACACTCTCGGCAAAGCTTAGCTTGATGGAGTAAAGCCATGAAATGAAGCTTGGCCATACGGAGAAAATAGTATAATGGAAGAAATTCTTATAGAGTTGTGTAAAGAGCCTAAAGATTGGATGTCTTGCAATGCTTTTTGTCCCGAGTGAAGATGGGACTACCGTAGTAACAAAGGAAAAAGTAGCAATCCTACTGCAAATGTTTCAAAAGCTACAAAGGGGCCTAGAACTACAAAGGTGACTGGAGGTTCGAAAGTCACTGATATTGTCCAAAGAGTTAAAATTATTGACATTAATTAAAAACCTTTTAGAGAAATGAAAGCCTACTTTAGAGGTCCGTAAAAAGAGGAAGAAAAATGCTCGTTCTCTTCCTAGAATTAAAGAAGGTCCATTAGATAGGGATGCAATGAACAAAAAATGTTGTGCAGGCTCTTATACACACTCTAATGTTAGAGGTATTATTTTGAACATTTTAATTTGTTGCATTTACTTTTGTATGTTTTTGTATTTTCTATACGAGCGAACCATTATAGCCAAGTGAAGCACTCACATTAGAGATGAATAACAAGAGTAAAGAATCTAGGGCCAAGATTCATCCCTTGAATGTTTCGTCAGGCTATGATATTTTTTATGAAAATTTTCTTGAAATTCTTACTTGGTCTTCTAGTAGTAATTTTAGTGTGTGTTGCTCTGTATTGTTTATTTACTTGTCAAATCTTTCATAACGATTGTTCGTTTGTTGTGGAGAGGACTTGTGTGAAGATGAAAGTTTGCATGTAGGAGGTAACGAAGGTATTTTTACCAACCCTAATGTTGTTATTGCGAATGATGTTTCTACCCCCCACAACCAGGTCACTCGTACTTGTCTAAATTTCTCCTACAACGTACACTTATGTTTTCATTCCTACATCGAACATTCTTACCTCAACTATTTCTACATTAGTTTCCCCAACCTTTTCAACTATTAGTGTAACACCCCCCGCCCGACCTGATCGTTGGAACTGGGTATGGAGTGTCAAAAGTTAAAACCATTAAACTGATGAACCCATTTGAAAACCAAACATCTTAGCTCGGCGGATACTTTGCGTTTTGGAGTGATATCCCATTATTGAAAAACATATATTAAATTAAAAGCGATTTAAAATAGTATTACGCCACTTATAGTTAAGGAATACGAAAACTATTGGAAAAAAATGAGTTTGGAAAACGCAGCGGAAAATAAATTTAGGGAAAAACCAGAGTTTTAAAATTTTTCCAAAACAAGATCTTGGTTGTGATATCTAAAGTAATAAACACTCAATCAAAATTGTACCTTTTCGATTTGTCTAGGATGAGCGCTTCGACCGAGTAGTCTTCTCCACTATCCTCAAGCTCACGTCTACTGAGTGTGGGCTCGTTTCGAATAAAGAAATTTCACAAAAATTACCAATAGGGTAATTTTGTAATTCCTCTAAACTTTTGGGTCAATTTGTAAATTAAAAAAATATCTCTAGATTTTTCTCTTTAATTCAATTCAAGTGTGTGTAAATAATTGCCTAAGACTCTCTTCATATAGAGAAAGTGTAGAGAGTTCAACTATAATTAAACTTAATCACTTTAATATTAAATTAATATAATATTTATCAAGATAAATATTAAATTAAATTTAATAATAAATCTTATTAAAATAATATAAGGTTTAACTAAAAGATAAACATTAAATTTAATTTAATATTAAGATAATCATTTTAATATTAAATTAATAAAATAATATTAAGATAAGTATTTAATTTAATTTAATATTAAACTATTAAAATAATATCATTTTTGAAATAATTAATCTGAAATCAAATTTTCTAGTAAAATTCTAGTAGGAGTGTAACTCTTCCACTACTCAACCACCGATGACCAACCGCCTTTGGCTATTGGGACACTGCCGTCGCAGCCATCGGCACTACTATGTCTAGTGATGCAGGTGTGACACCATTACGGCACCCCAAGCTGGTTCGGCTATTGTCAGTTTGGTCCGAGTCAATGATGACTCGATCTGTCCGATTTAGCCACCAGTTCAACCAGGTTTTGGGTCTTGGTCTCTGTTTTGGGCTCTCGGGCCCAATTTATGATCTCATGTCTAATTTTCAAGTTCAATTACCCATTAGGCTAATTGTCTAACTTGAAAATTAACTTCTAAAAATATCATATTAATTTTAATTAATTTGATTAATTTAATTTTACTTTATCAAAATTATTTTTTCAAGAAAAATTTTTAATCAAATTCTCTAGTTGAACAATTCTTGCGACCACCTAATTTAATACATCAAATAAATTGACTCAATTAAAATATTCTCAAAATCGTAATATTTTCTTTTGATTCAAATGCAGTATAATCGAGCTTTTGTTGAGCTAGCGGAGGGACCAATCAGACATATACAATTAGGCTCTAGTGATTACAATTATGTCTAGAAGCATTGTTCCGATAATTTGCACTTACTTAATCATGGAGTCAGTCCACAAGAAGTACTATGATTGAAAACTCCTTATTGTATATTCTTTACGAAAGCAATTCATCCAACTGCTTTGTCCGATGACTTTGTCATGCGTGTGTTACCCTTATATGATATCATTAATTCCTTTTAATTAAATATGTTTACTCTATACAATCCTATTTTATCTTATTGCCACCATTGTGTCTTCTTAATGATTAATATGATCACTGTTAACAAATGATTGTGATAAATTGCTCATTCAAGAATTAGCAACCCGCGGACATGTTCCATATTTATTAATCTACACAATGCCAATAAGAGGATATTATTAACTCTTTAATTGAGCTATTAATTCCACTATTGCTAGTAAAGCCATGCCATACACAATTCATGTACCCAACATACTAGCTATGGGTTCGATCATCTTTAAAGTATAAGCCTCCACTTATATCAATGCACATGAGTTGCATATGCATGGTTAGTGACTAACTCATGATTTAGGTAAATGATACCATGAACGTCTGAAGTGAATTAATCTACAAATGAATTTAGAATTAATTCATCTTAGATCCAGTCCAATATATCATTCTACCAATGAATACATCTATGTCTCTACTCGTGGAGTCAACTGCTCCGATAGCCAAGAATAGTCATCTCCCCAATTGAAATTATAGACGACATAATAATCATTCTCAGTATTTGAATCAAATGCCCATTTTGATTCTTTTACGAGATTGCGGACTCATTTAGATTATCTACTAAAGTAAGTTGTCTTTCTTGCAATGTAAACATTATTTACAATGCCACTTATCTTTAGTTTGAACTTTAGACAACCAATGAGCTAATATTTGCTTGTCACAATTTCGCTATGCACGCAAAATATATATATAAAAAGAAAATACAAAAGACATAATAATGAAATATGAAATTAACTTTATTTTTTTATTCATTGTTCAAATAAATAGAAAACACATGTTTACTACAATATGGACACATTTCCCAACAAAAAAATATTTTGTAGAAGGCTTTTAAACAATCATAGATTTGATTAAATCTGTAAACAAATCATCACTTGAATAGAAGTTAAAAAAATTCATTTCTGATTGTCTAACAACATTAAAATAGTTTGGTATGCAGCCCAGTTAAACTACACACGAAAATCTAGAAATACAAAACAATGTTCTTAAATACAAGTTTGGTTTCAAGTTAAATAAGACGGAATTTACCAAACATCCTAATTCCCTAGAGACTTAATGTTACACCAAGACAAGAAATGGCTCACAAATAAGCTGCAAATTTAGTTGAATACTTGCAACAATACGTCCAATCTAAGAGCTTGAAAATAAGAAGGAAAGAAAATAAGAATGAAAGAAGCTATGTAAGTTCATAAGAACTTAGTGAGTTCCAAGGAAAACACAACCTCACAATAGGGTTCAACAGACACAGTTAGACCAAGACTTAGACCGACAAAATGGTACGCCACTTTCGACGGATATGATTCTCCCTGTTTCTAAAGTACCTATTGGTAGATACTTCTGCAAACAAACATAGCCCTATGGAGGACACTATTCGCTAAGGGTGACTCATATATAACAGACCCAAAACACAATTGCTTTATTGTATGCCACCTCTACGGCTACCCCTTTGACTGTTTCACGTACGTTCTACGCTTCATGTAATGTTTACGCTTTGTCTAACACAACCTAGATAACATTAATTGACTCAACCTAAATTTGTATAGCCTTTTTCATTATGTTAATGGCATGTACTTAGGGATATTTGATCTAATGTTAGAAATGGTTAAAATGGTTGTATAAAGGTTGTGATTTTTTGAATTTGGTTTTAGTCATGCATGGAAATGATATTAATAGCTTGATAAATATGTTTTAAATATGTTTTAAAATGTGGAATGGTTGGTTTAGGGTTTGAGCCAAATAATATTTTGCATGCTAAGTAGAAATCATTAGAAACAAGGACTTAATGGTCTTCCTGCAATGTCACAACTTCACACCCTGAATGTCGCGACATCAAGCCATTTCGTCGCAATGTCCCTTACTTGAGGTCGCGGTGTCGACCTTGTTTTATTTCGTCAACTTTGCAATTTTGTCCTCATGTTGAGAATTTTGGCTACTAAGCCATGGAAGTTGGTACATCCACTTAAGATGTTTTGAAAATATTACAGTTTAGTCATCGTTTGATCTCAAGATAATATTAAGCTTTTGAAAATTCGTATTTGACCCGAAAATGATTATTTATCATGTTTTAAGCATGTAATGCTCGTAATGGGGTATTTAATGTTGGAATTTGATTATAGATGGTCGTAGTTGCTCCAACAAAAAAAATGTGATATCTTATGGATCAGACTCTGCGATCGGGTTGGGTGTGAGGTGTTACAAACTCAGTTAGGAAAATCCAAAAATGTCTTATATATTTAAAATAAATTATATTATTCTAGAGTACTTAGTTTTTTTTATTTAAACAATATTAAATAATTTGCATATGATGGAATTTGAACCTATAATATTTGAATTGATAAAACTTTATCTTCAAATATTTTATATATTTTAGTTTTATTATACATACTTTATTATCTCCATCAATTATACATATTGACAATGTTATTGATTGAATTAATGTAAAAAACTAACTCGATATTAACTCAAGATTGATGAAAACATCATGATAAACAATTTTAGTGTATTTAATATTTTTAATATGGTACATTTACATATTTAAATTTCATTTGACTTAATTTGATCTCATTTTTTATTTTAATATCATATATATATATTACATATTTATTATTAGTTAATTTCAAATAATATGTTTCATTATTTATTAGATGTTAATTTTAAAGGGTAAAGGTCACCCAACTAGTAAGATAATTTACCTTTATTTTAAACATACGCATGTACTAAAAATGAACTGAAATACTCTGTTACTTAGGGATGAGCAAAATTCAATTCGATTCGAAAAATTCGATAAAATTTTTAAATTTTAAATTAAATAGTTCGTGTTATTTAAGTTAATCAAGTTATTTGGATCAACTTGAATAAAAATTAAGTTTTTCGGTTTAACTCGAATATGAATTATATAATTCGAGTTATCTAAAAATCCGAATAAGAAAATACAAAACTACATCATTTTGATAAATATTTACTTTTTTTTAAAGTTAAAAGTCAAAACTATTAAGTTAAAAGGTAAAATTTTTATATTATTTTTGTAATTAAATAATTTTATACTTCGTTTACTGGTTAAATAATCAGTTCTTGTAAATGTAATATTAAGTATAAATAATAGGATTAGTTAACTCGACTTGACTTTAAATTTTTTAATTTAATTTAACTCAATTAAATTGAAAAAAAATTTAATTTAAATTGAGCTAAATTATTAAAATAAAATTCGTTAACTGTATTCCACTCAACTCGATTACATACTCCGCCTTCTAAACAGCAAAGACACCTGCACGCTGTGAAACTCAATCGGACAGAAAAGCTTCTCTCTCATTCGAAACGAGAAAACAGAAATCTGTACAAAAGAAAACCGCAATTGATTTTTTTTGGAATAAATTTTTCCTATTTCTTTAAATGAAGCAAATGATGAATATGCCTCAAAATCTATCGATGAACGCGCCTTTTGGGCTGCCCAGCACCTCGAATCCAACTTCCGCCGGAGTGCCGGTGACTAAGGATCGGAAGATGGCATCGGCGGAGCATTTGGTTCTCGACCTGAGCAATCCTGATCTCCGAGAAAACGCTCTTCTCGAACTATCGAAGGTAACAAAAAAAAATCCTTTTATAGTATTTTACTTGAATGAATAAAGGTTCTTTTTGGTCGTCTCTTTTTATTTTTTATTTTTTTAAAAAGCGGGTTATCAATTGAAAAAAAAAAAAAACAGTGGGAGTATGGCTTAAAATGAAGTAGAAACTTGAGGGAAATTTGATCTTATATCTTTTATTTATATATTTTAGTTGAGGTGCGATTTATTATAGTTTTGTTGCTTTTAAGAGAACAAAATCTAAAAAAGAAAATCGGAATAGGAAAAGCCCCATGTCTAATCTGAAAAGAAGAAATAAATTCCTGTAAATATGTTAACTTTTTTTTTCTTATTAATAATTTTGGGTTTGTACATGGTTATTTTTCCTGAAAATAACATTCATCAAAATGGGTATGACATGCCTTTATGGGACTTACCGTCGTTTTGGCTAAGTAGCCATTGATACATTTCCGTGAAAATGATACATAATAGAAAATGAGAGTTTTTTGGGGCTTTAAGATAAGGACTATTGAATTATGCTATCAATAATTTGGAGAAGAAGAGATCCTGGAGAATAGTTACTACTTGAAGTTTGGATTGAATTAGAAAAGGGTAGAATTAAGAATCTGTTGAAAATGTTCAGTCTAGAGCATTAAAAATCTTAGACTATTCTTGCTATCTACTCTAGTTTTTAACTGTAATCGTTGACCATATTTTTACATACACTATTAGTTATTTGCATGAAGGTTTCACGCCATTTCTCATGTTTAGCTCCTTAAATATGTCATTGAAGCAGATCATATGTATTTTGTATTTGTTCTATATTATAATTGTCTCATATCTTTTCTCAAAGGAATGATAGGTCCTGGAATTGGAATTGCTTTGTCTATTTCTTTTTCTCCTTGTGATGCATTATAAGTTTTCTCATGCACTGCCTTCGGTTTTGTTGTGAATCATTTGCTTTTCGTTTAGCTGCATTTGCATGCATTATCTTCATAATGATTCTGAATATTGAAGTTGAAATACACGCCCTACCTTGAGAGTAGTGAATTTTTCAACAGTTAACTATTCATCAAGCGAGTGATAGGGATATTTGGGCGGTTGATTGAATTGAATTCATCATCTAGGGCTGTCATCTTTAAAAAATAAAATATTTGGATTCAGTGTTATTTTATAAAGGTTTAGAAGTTAGTTAAAACAAGGAATTATTTCAAGATTTGGCTCCTTTAGTGTGGAATTCATTTGGTACTGTAGCTGCACTCATAGAGATATGCCTAATAAACTTGTTTTTGTTTTTTATTTTTAGAAGAGGGAACTATTTCAAGATTTGGCTCCGTTGTTGTGGAATTCTTTTGGTACTATTGCTGCACTTCTACAGGTGTGCTATTAACTATTGGTAGTTCGAAGTTGCTTCACTCTTTCCTCTCCCATCCATTATTTTTTCTGCAATTTTTGTAATTTCTTTTTCACTATCTTCAATTGACTTGATAGATAACTTATCAGTTTAGATGCTGATCTTTCTTTAATTTATTGGTGTTGATATCCATGCTTTAGTTATGGTGCATATCTTTCACCAAGTTGATATCCTTTTATCTTTCTTATGGTGCAAGTTGGTACTGTAAGTTTGGACATGAATGTCAACTAAAATGAGGATAGGCATATTATTCGAAGCTAATGTGAAATATAAGTGATATTTTTTTCTTCAAAATTAGAACGTGAAAGATGATAGTAGGCTTATGTTGTTAGTTAGGTAAAATTCCTCAGTAACATGCTTCGTTTACCAGATCAATTGTGAATCTTCATGATTACTTCTGTCATGTCAGTATACTGCTGGAGTGTTTCTATATTTGACTTGGTTTTTTTAAAGAGATTTTACAATGTTCAACAGCATCTTTAGTAACATAAAGTTATCAATTCTGTTCTTTATTTATTTCTTAGTTGTTCATAGTATGTCAAATTATTGCATTGTTCAATTTCATTCAAATCTATATTATTTGACATATAGCTCAATTTGTAATATTCCTTCTCTTAGTACCTAGTTAACTAGAAAGGGAATAGGAAGAGGTAAAAGAATTATTTGTATTAACAGGGGATATAGAAAGGCTAAGGTATATTACTTTTTGGCTAATGAGAAATGACTTATTGAGGAAAAAAACTGCTAGTCGATGTCAACAATCTTTACATCAAAATAAGGTTATATCTAAGGTATTTGGAATTTTGGTTTATTTTACATTCTTATCATGCACATTGGAAATGTTATTTTACACTGAACATTTTAAATCATGGATTTATTTTTTCAAAACAAGTGGGTTCTTTATGTTTTCAGTCTAATCATCATTTGAGTCTTGCTAGATGCCTCTTACATATTCTTTTATTAATTGAGTTGCCAATTGGAAATTGTAAAATTCTTCTGGTTTCAGATTTACTGTCTTAATTCCTTGATGCTAAACCATGTTTACTTGCAGGAGATAGTTTCTATTTACCCTGTTCTCTCCCCTCCAAATCTAACTCCCACACAATCAAATCGAGTTTGTAATGCCCTTGCTCTACTTCAGGTGATATGTTTTTTGCCTGTTCTAGTTATTCTGTTATTTGAATATTTACTTCACTAATGTAACTTATTACTCTGATATTACTTTTTATCTTTTAGTTTGGTTTGCAATTTTTCTCATATTGTTGTTGAAGAGAAATAGAAGATAAAGTTATGTGCAATTTGTTTATTATTGTATTTGTCTATTCAAAGGCTCTGCTAATGCATCATGATTTTAATCTTTTCTTACAGTGTGTGGCTTCTCACCCGGACACAAGGATGTTATTCCTAAATGGTATGTTCTCATGTGATGAGTTTGCCTGGTCTTGAGATTTGTACTTTGTTTCTTAATGCATGAAGGGGATAGTTTCTAGCTTCACTGTGCATTGCTTCTCTTTCTAATTGGTTCTTGAGATCTATCAGAATATTGTCTTGAATTATTGATTATCCTTTAAATATGAAGATTTTGAATTAATTAATCTTCTATATTAAATCAGAATAGGTACATGATATATATATACACACCTCTACACAAATAAACAAGGAAACTACCTCCTATAAAATAGTAATACTAAAACAGAATAAAAATTAATTAGTTTCTTGATTTCCTAATATATACAAAATAGGAAACTAACTCCTAACTTTGAGGACTAAATATTTGACACTCCCCTTCAAGTTGGGTTGTACATGTACGTGCCCAGCTTTCTATACTATCTCCAAAGGTTAGGTCCTTGGAGAGCCTTCATTAGAATATTTGCACACTGCTCCCGAGTTGGAGTGTATATTACTTGTACTTTAGAATTCCCTATCTTCTTTGCAATGAAGTGTCTATCAATCGTAACATACTTGGTTTGATCATGATGAACTGGATCCTTTGCAATATTGATGATCGTTTGGTTATCACATTTGAGCTTCATAGTCTTTCCAAATTTCATACCCAATTCTGCCATTATTTGCCTGATCCATATCCCTTCACAAATTCTAACTGCAAGTGCTCTTAGCCCTGATTCAACACTGTTCTTGGAAACAACAGACTGTTTTTTCCTTTGCCAAGGCACAAGATTTCCCCACACAAAGGAACAATAACCTGTAGTTGATTTGCTATCTATCTGACTCCTTGCCCAGTCTGCATTAGGGTACAACATTATATCTCGGTAGTTAATCTTTCTAAATAGTAACTCCTTTCCAGGAGTCCTCTTTAGATACTTGAGAATTTGGTATACTGCCTCCATGTGTTCCTCCATTGGATTGTTCATGAACTGACTTACTGTGCTCATTGTAAAACCAATGTCTGGCCAAGTATGGGAAAGATAGATAAGTTTCCCTACCAGACATTGCTATCTCCCTTTATCTATTGGAACTCATTTTTCACGATCGAGTTTTTTTTTTGGAGTCCATTGGAGTGTTTGCTAGTCTATAGCCAAGAATACTAGTTTCCTTTAGTAAGTGTATTTGCGTTGTGAAACAAATATACCTTTTCTTGGTTGAGCCACTCCCATTCTTAGAAAGTACCGAAGAGGATCAAGATTTTTGACTTCAAATCCTTCAGCTAATGCTTGTTTGATCCTCGCTTTCTCTTCCATATAATTTCCAGTTAGAATGATATCATCTATGTAGACAATAAGTACAACCAACTTATTTACCAAGGAATGCTTCACAAACAATGTGTGATCAACTTGGCATTGGATAAAGCCGTGTCCTTTTACTAACTTTGAGAATCGACCAAACCATGCTCGTGGAGATTGCTTCAGCCCATATAATGATTTCAAAAGTTTACACGCCTTTCCGTTGCCATAGTTTTTCTGGATCCCAGATTAAATCTCTGTGTAGACCTCTTCGAGATTTTCATTTAGAAATGCATTCTTGATATCCAATTGATGAAGTGACCAGTCTAAATTTGCAGCCAAGGTTAGAAGTATTCGAATAGTATTAAGTTTCGCAATTGGAGCAGATGTCTATTGATAATCAATTCCATAGGATTGGGTGAAATCCCTGGCTACCAATTGTGCCTTAAGCCTCTCAATGCTTCCATTTGCCTTGTGCTTCATATTGAATACTCATTTGCAACTTATTGCTTTCTTCCTTGGTGGAAGATCTGTAATAAACCACATGTCATTTCTTTTCAAAGCACTAATCTTTTCTTGAACTATTTGTTTCCAACCTAGATGACCAAGGGCTTCTTGAATATTAGCTGGAGTTCAAACTAAATCCAATTTTGTGAGAAATGCTCAACAAGTCCCGAACAAATTTCCATGGGAAAGAAAATCTTTAATTAGATGTTGAGTACACTTCCGAGTACTGTAACACCCTATACTCGGCTTGGGCGCCAAGCCCGAATACAGGATGTCACACTATCGTCTCAAGTCACATACATCAAGTAGAAAGCTTATTGTAAACAAAACGTCCATCATTTTATTGTTCGTATAGATTTTAAGACATCCAATCAGTTAACTATCATTATTACATGCAAATTATTTGTTAATTGGTCTTACGTACAGTTAGAAACATGCATAAGGGCCATTTAGTAAAAATTCAAAAAAATGTCTGTAGGTATCGATACTGACATTAAGGTATCGATATTTTATCGATACTTGGAAAGACACGATACCAAATGAGCATACTGTTTTCAGCCAAAAATCTCAATTATCGAAAATTATCAGTACTTGCTATAAATTATCGATACTTTAGTTTTGAGTATCAATACTCGAGATAAGGTATCGATACCAAATCCTTATTTTGTTTTCCTATATGTTTTAATTCATGGAGGTATCGATTTTTAAAGCAAACTATTGATACCTCTACTTCTGAAGCTAAAAATGCAGTATAGAAGAGTAAATAATTCATCTCAAATAGTTCCTAGGTAACATGCATCAAGTACTTTATTTATTTTATCATTCAACAGTTAAATTTAACACTCTAAAATGTCAATCATCCAAACAGGAATTGTCATGCCAACATCAATGTCTATTATTCTAGCATAATAACATAAAAATCTTATGAGCCAAATCAAAATGTTTAAAAGTCAGTAACCAAAATAGTTCTACCACGTTGCCTATTTCTCCAATACGAATATAAATAATAGAGCACCTACGATAAACAACCAGTTTTCCTTGGATCACTCCTTCGATAACCACACCGCCCACACCGTGATGTCACTAATCTGCGTATATTGAAATGAGTGAGTGAGCTTCAACAAGCTCAGTGAATGCAAAGAATTTCCACAACGCAAATATAACATCATGCAACATTACAAATCATTTACTCACAAATACCTTAATCTTAAGTCTAACATCATATAGTATTAAGTCATGCATCATCTAATAGTTCATTCTCACAATGCATACATACTCATTTAAGCATAGAACATATTCCACATGATTGCATAAAATATGATAAATTGGCACTTGAGTTATGAAACATAGTGAGCTCTATCATTACACACTGGATATGCGGATCTCTTTTACACCACATAAACTCATAGAGTTAAACATATCCTAAAAAGCGAAACATAAAGTTAACACTCTTCTTATTTCCCCTCACATGTCCTGTTGAATGGAGCTTAGCTTACATTCACTTATTCCTTCAAACATGTCCCAGGGCCTCAACGTCCAAAACCACTATACGTATAAGTGACTACT
Organism: Gossypium hirsutum; assembly: GCF_007990345.1. Classification (NCBI taxonomy): domain Eukaryota; kingdom Viridiplantae; phylum Streptophyta; class Magnoliopsida; order Malvales; family Malvaceae; genus Gossypium; species Gossypium hirsutum. Next base: position 52,177,483 of record NC_053429.1, on the reverse strand, counting down.
CACAATCTTATGGCATGTCAATTATATCCAATGATTCCAAAATCACAAAGCCAAAATATCCGAAAACAACACATAATACTTATCGATTTTCCATGCACTATCACTGTCGAATGACATATTTTGCAAAACACTCTCATAGTTGTTTAGCATATAAATTGCATGTATATAAATGTACTTCATACAGTAGTCACTATATCCACATATCACCTTTCATGCATAATACATAACCACAAAATCACGAGATAATTATGGATTCAAGGAAACTTACACTCGAAACTTGGAGTAGGGGTTTAGACTACAACTGAATTCCCAAATAACACATGACTTGTGTTTATGAGTAGCAATTCCATACACTCACTATTTATGCTTTTGTCGAAAAGTTGAAAGCTCAACTAACGCTTCCCTAGCTCGTACCAAGCTGTAACGAATTCGAAGCTTTACACACATAAATCATACAATAACTACAGCCAAATAATAACCAAGAATTTACTCAAACCAACTAACACACAAGCATTAAGCTAAGTTCCCATGTATCTTAAACTATTAGCATAACGAACTTTAGATACTAATATCTCGATCTATACTCAACTTTTTTATCTAAAATCAGTTTCGTTCATCTAATTATTCATATACGCCTAATTCACAACCTTCAAACTAGACAAATCTACTCAATTAATCGTATTGACATTTTTCGATATTTTTTAGGCGATTTTCACAAAATTCATTTAAACATGAAAAATCCATAACGAAACTTAAAGATAAGTTTAAAAACCTTCTAATCACGCTAAAACAAGTTGAAAAACACTTTGGAACCAAGTTTTGACTCAAAATCCCAAAATCCACCATTAATGGCTTGATTTTCGATTTTTATTTAAAACGTGCAATTTGAGGGCTAATAATTTAGATTTAGAGTCTAAATAACATTAAAAAAATAGATACATGAATAATTACCTTTTTTGAAAGAATGGATGAGTTTTGACGTAAATTCGAGAAACCCATGTTTGGAGATGATGAAATCTATAGAGTTTTGGGTCCTTTTAGTGGGGATTTATAATGGTAAATGACTTAGAATGATAGGAAATCAAGATATTGTGGTTTGAGAATCAACAATTGATTGAAAAAGTGAAGGAAAAGTGAGGGGCGGAAGCACAATGAAGGGGAAAAGAAACTGACTTCAAAACATGTTGATGGGAAAGAAATATGTTTAATTTTATAAACTGGTTAAATTGCCACATAAATGCTCATTGTTTTGACTCCTTTACAAATCGGCCTTTTCTCTAAAATTAGGGATTTCTAGAACACTTTTTCAAAAATTGATTTAACAGTTAAGATGTCATAGTCGAAAACATTATCGAGTATCAATCTTACGAAATTTTGAGCACATGTAGGCTAAAATTCTTAAAATACTCTTAAACCCTATTTTGGGATGTTACAAGTACCTTTCCTTAGGGCAATGGGTAATTTTAAATCTTCTATTTGATTCTCCTTCTGCTCTTTGCTCATTCTTCCCTCTTATGTGAGTTTCTACAGTTGTTGGATTCGCTTCAGAATCTTGGACAAGTGTGAGATGTGTCATGGTTTCAACCTCTTGAGTTTGCCTCCCTTTTCTTGAATAAACCTGTAGTTCCTTAGTTGCTGATTGAGGCACATGTTTGTTAGGACAAAATGGTGAAGTTGACAGATTAGGTACAAAAGGAATCGACTCACAACTTGGATTCAATGAGGGATGTTCAAACGTAGGTTGACTTGGAATAGGTTCAAAGCTTGGTGGCTGATAACTTGAAGCAAATAGGATTTTTGTTCAAGCAAGGAATCCCAACTCCAAGACTAAAATTTTGCTGTGATCTCCCCTTAGATTTCAGTCTTGGAAAAAAAAACTGTTTTCAAAAATGTAGCATCCATGGTTTCAAAAACTCCCTGAGTAGTGGGACAAAAGCATTTATACCTTTTTTCTGTTTGTGGAGTAACCAATGAAGATACACTTTGTGGATCGTAGATCAAGTTTGCTTTTATTGTGTGAATAGACATGGACAAAGGCTGAGCATCCAAATACCTTTGAAGGTAGGTTGGATGATAGGAACTGGGCATGTGGAAAGAGATTAATAAGGACTTGACGAGGAGTTTGAAATTGAAGGACTCGAGATGGTAACCTATTGATAAGATATGCCAAAGTAAGGATAGCTTCCCCCATAGGTATTTTGGTACGTTACTGGAGAACATAATGGAGTGGGCCACTTCCAACAAATATATATTTTCTCTCTTTGCAACCTCATTTTTCTTTCAACCGCAAATTTTTCTTGAAGACTTGAAATATTCTTTCAACCACAAAATTTTCTTTCATAAGAAATACCCAAGTCTTGTATGGTCACCAACAAAAATTACAAATCACTATGCTCGTTAATGTTTTTGATTCGTGAAGGTTTCCAAATATCCCTATGAACAAGGGAAAAATGTTTTGATGGTTGGTAAGAAATCCTTGGATAGATAGATCTAGTATGTTTTACAAGTTGAGAGATTTCATAGTTGAAAAATTTTGGATTTTTAACAAATGAGTAAATAACTTTCCAAGGTATAAGAAAATAGGATGTCTTAACTGATAGTGCCACATCATGATCTCACTATCCTTATTGACACTAGAACTAGCATTAAATTGACTTGAAACAGAAGCAGATAGCTTGTAGCAGCTACTAGGGCTTGTTTAGATTTAGGTGGCTTAAGGAGGTATAATCTATTACACATCTCAGCATTGCCACTCTTCCTCTTCGAACCCAATTCCTGAAAAACACACATTTGGAAAGAATGTTGTTAAATAATGGTTATCACGAGTCAATTTGCTGATGAAAATCAGATTACAATCAAGATTAGGAACATAAAACATAGATTTGAGAATGATTCCAGGTGATTTTTGAACCGATTTGGTCCCGATCACTTTAGATAAAGTGCCACCATCAACAATCTTAATCGTGAGATTAGAGTGACACGATTGATAGTCAAAGAAAAATGTCCCATCTCCTGTAATATGATCTGATGCTTCTGAGTCAATGATCCATTGTTTTGATTGTAATTTACTTGACTTAGCATGCAAACTTGTGGCCGGTGCAGCGGTAGAGTGCTGTGTCAGAGTGTTGTTCAACAACAATTTTAGCATATCTAGCTGTTCCTTGGTGAAGTAGTTGGATTCATTTGTGCAAAATTGTTCCCCCGTGACATTGGCTAAGTTTGCATGGCTATCTTGGGTTGATCTATTTGGCTTCCAATCTGTCAGTTTTCTGTGTAGCTTCCAACATGTCTCCCTTGTATGACTGGGTTTAGAGCACTGGTCAGACCAAGGCAGCCCCTTTCTCGGCTGGCGGTTATCTATTGGTGTTAGAGACCTTGAGCTACGAGCAGCAAATATAGACCCATCTGGGTCCAGACAATTCCACTCATAAAACTCAAAACATATCTAATTGTTGCCAATGGTGAATTAGAACATTAAAATACTGAGTTACCGTTAATTCTCCTTAACAAAGATCATGAAGAATTATCTCCTCTGCGAAAGATTCTAAAGTATTTTCAAAACTGGGGTCAGTTTTACTCACTGCCTCCCATATTTCCTGAGCCGTTTCATGTAAGAGAGTTTTCACCAATATCCACGTTCATGGAGTTTGAGCCATGACATGATTTAATGATTTTCAGCCTTCCACTTCTTGTAGTTTGGATCAGTTTTCTTAGGAATTGGAACTTCTCTAGTCAGGTAATCTTCTTTTCCTCTTGCCATGTTTGAACATCCGGATGATTGGAACCACTGGAGATAGTTCTGTCCATTGAGTTTGACTTGTGATGAGAAGAGATAGGTTCTCAGAAGTTTCAGAATTTCCAGAACTGGGTTGGACCAGATTTGGGTTGGAAGGAGAAGATGTCTTAAAGACGGAATTCATTGCTTCATTTGCCATTCCAGATTTTGTTTTTCAGAGAAGAAAAAACTGAGATTGTCGGAAAAAAACTGAGAATTCCAAAATGAGATGGTGATGGCTAGGGTGCCAGAATGAGAGTGTGACGACTAGGGTTTTTTCTTCCGAATTTCCTATGCTTTGATACCATGATTTTGAATGAATTAATCTTCCATATCAAATCAGAATAGGTACTTGATATATTTACACTTCTACACATAAATAAATAAGGAAACTACCTCCTATAAAATAGTAATAACTAAAACAGAAAAAAAAACTAATTAGTTTCCTGATTTTTTAATATCTACAAAATAGGAAACTAACTCCTAACTTTGAGGACTAAATATTTGACAAGTGTCATAATGCAATTGCGTCTAAGCACCTGATACAAGTCATTCATATTTGATTTACCAATGCTAAAATTGGGAATTAAATATTTTAAGTGATACTTGAAATATTATTTTCACTATAAGATTTCTTTTAAGGAAAATTATCCTGTGTATTGGTAGTGGAACTTTAAACTCCACAAGCAAGGTTAAATGGACATTTATGAAAATTAATATTAAATGGAGGATTATTACTTGAATGTTCATGAATTACAATCTAATGCATTTTCTTAGCCTTTGAGTTCATTAAAAGAGAAGAATATTGATTGAGGGTGTAAGTTGGTTTCTTAATTGTTCTTACTTTTGAGGTTATAAGGCAGAAAGCTTGAGATTATGTTGGACATTCATGTCATTGTCTCTTCTAAGTAACTTTGAACTAGAAGTCCTTTCCTCTGCCACTCTATGCCCTTTAGGCTGTGTGCGGCCAAATTTTAAATGCTTATACATTCGTGATATTACTTGCTTCTTCTATAGTAAAGACAGACAGTCTTTTTGTCTCCAACATAAAATTGTGTGTTCTAACTGGTGCCTCTGATTTTTTTTCATTTGCAGCTCATATACCCCTGTATCTATATCCTTTCCTTAATACAACAAGTAAATCAAGGCCTTTTGAGTACTTGAGGCTTACTAGCTTAGGTGTCATCGGTGCCTTGGTGAAGGTAATTCTTTCTTTGATTTAAGTTGATTGAGTTGCCAGCAATGCAATCTTCTTGGATCATAATGCTATTGTACATGTTAGTTGAGCATACTATGCTGAAGGATATGCATGATCCAGGAAGATGTGAATTAATTCTAAAATCAAAGCGAATTATGGGGAGAATGGAAGTAGCCTAATATATGATCTACTATGAAAGCTTATAGAAACGAAGATGCCATTTACTGACTGCTATAAATAGGACCAAGGGACCTTGCATGATCTGCAACAGATGATTATTAACTTGGATTGCAGCATTTTGGGACTCACTGTCAACTAGACTTGCACTAATTGTTGTATACGAAAAGCATCCATAGCTATTGTAGAAATCTTTTTGTAATTTGGTTGCCAAATGTGTCTCACTTAAATTTTCTTCTATCTTTAGGAATTATACATTTCTTGTTTATTAGGATCTAATTCTCTGAACTACTGGAAATCTGGAACTAGAGAATTGCACCATTGTTATGCGCTGCTTTGAGCTCAGACTTCAGAGGAATGTTCCCCTTTATTTTGTAGGTAGTTAGTAATGTCACCCAACTAGTAAACATAAAATGATGATGTATCAGAGAAGAAGATAAAAACGGAAAATAAATTACTTATCTTGCTTTTGCTTTTCCTGTTATAGTCCCCCTCTAATTTGAGAGCATGCAATAGATGCTCTAGAAAAGGGAAAAAAAAGAGGGGGGGGGGAGCGGGAGGAAAATAAATTACAAGTTTTCTTTTGCTTCCCCTATTATAGTCCCTCAAAACTTGGAAGCATGCAATAGATGCTCTGTGTTTGGTTTTGTATAATATTAGGTACCTTTTGCTTATTACATGTACTGATATCTGCTTGCTTGCAACACTTAATTTAGGAAAGTTACAGCAGTCAAGTAGTTAATTTTGATCCAAACTAGCATTTATATCTTTGTTGTTATTCATAAATGTTGTCTTCATAATGCTTCTAAATCTATAACTTAGTTTACTTTCTTTTATAGGTTGATGATACAGAAGTTATTAGCTTCCTTCTTTCAACAGAGATAATCCCACTATGCCTCCGAACAATGGAGATGGGTAGTGAACTATCGAAAACAGTTGAGTTTGTTAATTCTTAATTTCTCTTTTTCAATTATGCTGAATTAGCAACTTTTTCTGTTTCCCTATGCATTCAATCTTAAATTATGTTTGTTATTCAAGTGGTGAAATTTGGTGGAATTGTTTGATAGCTGACATGCATGTCTGGAGGTATACATGGACGGGCAGCCTGCCCACGCTTGCAATTGCAGTCCATATTTTGTGTGTATGCACCATTTTCCTTATTTTTTTCTGGTAGACAAATACCATAAAATGGAAAAAACATTATCATGTAAATGCATATTTGATGTGTTTATATATGATATATTAAAACTTTTTTATAGTGACATATCTGTTTCTAATATAAGTTTTATTTTAAAATGGTTGGGTTTGTGTATCAAAATTTAGGCTCCACTAGCACTCCTAAGCCCTATTTTTAGTTTTTCTTGGGCTTGGTCTGGACAAGGGCCCACATATGCACACCAGAGTATGCAGATGCAAAGTTTCAACTTTGCCTATATTTTATAGCTTCCGAGTAATTTGAATCTATATTTTTGGCCTTTTCTATTTCTAGCTGATGCCCCCTTCTTTCTCCAAGTCCTCTGTTAGGTTGGCTAAGAACAAATTTTGCTGTACCTGCCAACTATCTTCACATTAAGAATTTGGGACAGTGAGAGTTTGTATCTTTTGCTTCTTAAATGGCTGTTGAGTTTTATCTTGCACGACTAGTTCATAAAGGGCTTTGAATGTTCTAAATGCGTTGTTTCTCTTCAAAGAACTAGTAATATACTGGCTAATAAATGTGGTAATGAGATACTCCCCAACCCCTTCTCAGACAATTTACCCTTTTTGCTGGCATCTCTGTTCACTTGAGCTGCTTACAAGGCAGCAGCTCTTGGTGAACCATGAAATCTGAAATTGATATACAGTTGACAACTGTCGTACCTCATTGCTGGAGTTGATATAATTCATTGGATTATATATAGGGAAAATATTGGCACATTGCTGGTGCAAATTTTGAACTCCCAAACAAGGTTTGGGCAATGGCAAGTGTCCTATAGGGTATGGTTAAATATTAAAAAAATATATATGCATATAAAAGGACACATGGCAATCTTTTAACTCTGCTTGTGGAGTTAAAAAATTACATTGCCAGTGTACCAAAATACTAACACTTATATATAAGGTTCTTGCTTCCATGAAATGTGACAAATGATTATTTGGTAGCAGGTTGCCACTTTTATAGTTCAGAAGATTCTATTAGATGATGTTGGGTTGGACTATATTTGCACTACTGCAGAGCGATTTTTTGCAGTTGGTCGAGTTCTGGGAAATATGGTTGCTGCAATTGCTGAGCAACCCTCTTCACGACTTTTAAAACATATTATTCGATGTTATCTTAGATTGTCAGACAACCCAAGGTTTGTTAGTCAAGTTGATCATGCTGTCACTTGTCAAATTTTGGCTTTAAGCTCACCCTCTTTCTTGAGGACTATGCTTAAATTTACAATTTCTTTTGCCTGTCTTTGTAATACAGAGCTTGTGATGCATTAAGAAGTTGCCTTCCTGATATGTTACGCGATGCCACTTTTAGTACTTGTCTTCTTGTAAGTACTGCATGTTTAATTCATATTTTAAAAAAAAAAATTGCTATTGTCAAACCCATGTTATTTAAATTTCATTCTATTTTTCATGATAGTTGAAAGTTGTATATTGATCAATTTGTTAGACATTTTTAATCTACTCAAAATTAGACATAAATGAGGGTGGCTTGTTAAAATATTAACCATATAAAATGTTATTCACGTGCGTCAAACTAATTTAGGTGTACACATATAGAAGTGAGTTTAGGGAACTGTGGAAGTTAAATGCTTGTAGACATTAAATTGACTTTAATTGTCTTTGATACTAATAAATGGAAATTTGTTTTTTGCTACGTCAAATGGTATTAATAATAATACTGAAGAAAAATACTACTACCTATGGAAGTTATTGATCTCTAGTATTTTATGCACTTAAGTTGATCCATCCTTGACATATCTGCGGAGTTTGGAGAGCAGATTTTTGTTGGTGCTATAAGTTTGATTGAGTTGTGGTCATTGATAACTGCTGGTTGTTGGCTTTCATGAGGTTATTTAAATCCATTCACTTTTGACAGTGCAGTGCATCTTTATTAATAATATTATTATTTATCATGTTTGATGATGGTTATAGGAGGATCAAACCACTAGGAGGTGGCTGCAACAGTTGCTTCACAATGTTGGTGTGAGTCGGGTGCCAACACTTCAGGCTGGTGCAGGGTTTGATCACATGCTGGTTAGCTGAGAATCGTACCATCATCACTCATTGTTTGGTTTAAGCAGGCAGGGAGGCATCCTTGTATGATTTATCTAACTAGTTTTTTTTTTTTTTGGTGTATGTTAATTTAATTAGATGTTGTAATTAACTATATGTCCATGAAAGGGAAATCAAATCCAGCACTAGGAGAGTAAAGCTGTGTCGCCAGTCGTTTGACTGTTTTGAATATAAGTTAAAAATGTAGAATGAAAGTAACGATGAGGCTGCTGCTGCTTCTGGCCAAGAATAATAATAAAAAAAATGATCTGATTGGCATTACCACTTGCCTTATCATGTTTGTGTTTTCCAGAAGAGATGACATGGGCTTTTATCAAATAAATATTGGTGTACCTTTCATATAGTGATTTATCAAATTAGTCTATATTAATTTAATCTCTTTACTATTTAAAATGTTCAATTATGGTCGAATTATAAGAAACATTTATGGTTAAAAAATAAAATGAAAGTGTTTCTTTCCTTTAAATAATATTTTATTTGTAGAATTATAAAAATCTTTTAAAATATTGATTTTGTTAATAAATGATTTTTCTTAAATAATAAATGTTAATTTTGTTAAAATTGATTCATTTAATAATGGAGATAAGTTGCAATAAGGTTATTAAATTATTAGTAAGTTTATGTTTTGGTTGTTGAACTATTTGAAAGTTTTTATTTAAGTTATTGAGTCAATATATTGATCATCGACTCGTCACTTAAAGCTTGTTAATTATTATTATTTTTTTAAAATTAACATCTTAATGACTTATATAGAAGTTTTTGAATAGTTCAATAATTTAAATAAAATTTTTTGAATAACTTAATAGTTATTTTATAATTTTTTAAAATTGAGTAATTGAAACATAAATTTACTAATAATTTAATTACTTTGAGTGTAACTTACTCTTAATAATAAAATGACTAAAATTTGATTAGTTCTTACATTCACCTATTCATGTCCCATGCTTTTTATTCAAATACTAAAGGCTAAACTAAAAAAAAAAAAATGTCTCTTGAACTTTAAACGTATACTTAGCTTGGAACGATGGCTTATGTAGATAGTATCAATGAATATAGAAGCTTAGGCTTTTTTTATTTATTATTAAACAAAGGCAGACACAAATTACATATTATCATGTAACAGGACCCTGCATTTGCCACCAACTAAAGAGCCCTGCTTTGCTATTTTGCATAATTAGACCTTGAATGATATGCTCATAACATGCTGTCCGATCTCGCAGGCAACCGTCTAAAGAAGTTAAGAGGTACTGACGGAAGTTTGTGGCGGAACCTAGGATGCCTCAGTGCATAAAGTCTTATGAGAAGAGCCACAACTTGGAATGGTGTAACATAAAGAACTATGGCGGCGATCAAACAGAATGTCACGAATAAGGTGGTTGCTCTCGGGTCCCTCCAGCTTAGCAGAGACTGTAACCTTTCCCCTTGTGTTGCCAGATCACCAATCACAGTCTGAACTCTCCCTCCTATACTTCTGAGACGATCATATCTCATCCTGATGATATCAGATGGGCGGGAAGTGGGGAAGGTATCAAACTCTTCATCTAGTTCATCTGGATGGGCTGCAACGGCATGAGACACACGTGTATCCATGTGAGGAGGGTGCAGTGGCCGCCAACGGTAGTTCCAGATTCCAATTAGGAAAAGGTAGAGAAAAACTGTGGGAAGTATTAGCTCAGGGTAAAGAACCAATATAATGAAAAGGATATGAATCAAAATGGTTGTAATAGGGTTTCTCCAATTGCAGATTTGATCAAACCATTTTCCAACTGCAATCAACCCACTTAGAACTCCCATAATTCGGAAAAAGTTTGCTTTACTTCTCCTCATGCTCCACATATGTGAATCAACATCCAGTATGTACTCCACAACTTCCTTCCTCAATGGTGGCTCGGCCCGGCTCAGCCTCACCGAGACCATCTGCACAGCTTGGTGCCTCAAGCTATCGAGCTGAATCACAGACAATGGGTGGATGTAGTGCATCTTAGGCAACAGTGGATGCGAATACATATGCAGCATGTTAATCAAAGTTGAGCAGGTGAACCTCACAGCCAATTGAACTTCACCAGTTTTTTTAACCCCTGAAGAATGTAGCACCAGTAGAGGATACGAATGTGTATAGACCCTGTTGGCTTCAAGTGTCGATAACCGAATCCTTACCTTCCCAATTCTTGCATCCTTTGCCCCTCCAGCTCCCCCGTGTATATGACCATTATCAAAAACCCCTATAGTGATGACAGTACAAGGATCGAAAACCTCCCAAGTGTACTGCTCATTCCACCTTGGCATGAAATTGTCAACGATTGTCCTTGTCCGGATCCATTTCTGCCCATACTTGGCCACACAATAAGCATCTGTGGTTCCTCGTCCATCTTTTGTTTTCATTGGCATCAGGCCGTGGGCACTTAGAATACCCAGTTCAAGAATTCCAATGTTAGGTCTCCATAGCTGTTTTGCTGTCGGCCTAAGATCACTGCTGCAGTGTGTAGATTCATCCAAAACATGATACCCTCCTTCTAAACAGATCCTTAAGTGAATCCGGCTGGCGAATTTCATTTCTTTTTTCTCTCCATCAACAATCACATGTTTCTCGAGATTGTGCCACCGACTATTCACAGGTTTATGGTCTAACCTTCTTTGAACCACCTGTAAAGGAATCACACACTTCCCCAAGGTTTCATCCTTGTTCGATCCCACCCTATCTTCCACGGATAGAAACAATGGCTCCTCGAAAGGTTCAGCAACTACAAACATCAAGTCCTCATTCCACATTGGATTGATGGTCTTACTCGGAGATATTCTAGTTCTCAAAGCCTGATTTCTAAGAACAGCTTTCACAAATACTTCAGGGAACCTGCCTTTATCACTAGGTACCAAGTCTTGAGCTTCAATGACATTCACCCTCACATACCAAAGCTTGGGGGAAAGATACACTTTTGATCGAATGTTTGTAACACCATCTGGGCCAACTGATGCAGCATCTGAATGCCACGCATCCGGAAATGCCTCATCTGCTTGAGTTCCCATCCAAACAGCCAGCATGAGTTCTCCCTTCGGTTTATTACCCTTTCGATCTTCCAATCTATACCACTGTGGCGCCAATGGGCTGTCGGGAGGAACCCTCTTCGGAATTTCATTGACATCGAACACAACCCTGCCAATTAAATCATCTACAACAACATCCTTGTCCTTCACAAACACTTCCAAAATAGAAGCTTGAATTCTTTCTTTTGAGAATCCAAATACTTGGTTCCATTCAGGATTGCTCTTCTTCTCGAAATGCTTAGTTACTCCCTTGTAGTTCCCAAGTTTAACCTCCACATAAGGATCACAGCTACCAGTGACATCTTTTCCAGGTAAATCCTTAGCCTTCACAACTAGAACGTACAGGTATTGCATTTGCTCCACAAGGTCATAGGTGCACGAAAGCTTATCAACGGTGACTGCCCGGCCCCGATGTTGGGTGAGGTCTGCTTTAGGGCAAAGTCTACTGATTGTGGCGGCGGCTTCTGCATTTTGCTTCTAAACAACACTCAACAGTTGTGCAAGCAGCTCAGAAAAATTAGAATTTCGATAATAATAAACAAATTTACAACTTGGTAGCTCCATTTGGTAGCCGAGCTAAAGGGAAGAAAACTAAGTATAATAATAGCGAAACAGTTCATACGTACTTGTCAATAATCATTAGTAAAGAAGCATTCAATGCAGTTAACAATCAAAGAAGCGAACTTGAAGGCTCTTTAAACAATTTTCCCGGTTACCAAACAGCATTAAAATTGAAACATTTATCAGAATATACAGCAAAACAACCAAAACTGCGTTTTATACAAGAAGAAACAGACAGATCTAAAGCAAGAAAATCCGTTATCCCAAACACAAGAAAAAAAGAGGAGTTAACTACAAGCAAGAGAAAAAAATATGAACCATATATCACTGTCATGCATTATTGACATTTTACATGACTTAAAAGAGTGAAAAAACATAGTGTCAAAGTTAGAACAACAACTCAAACCAAACCTACGAAGACAAACATTTGAAATCAAAGCAGTCATTTAAAAGGAAAAAGAAAAAGAGATGTACCTTTGTAAGAATGCAAGAAAAAGGACCAACTTTCTTTCTTCAAGGTGCAGAAATTGAAAATCTTTTATGTTTATATAACTTGAAGAAAAAAAATACGAAACTAGTAAGAATAAGAACGGGAAGGTGTGGGAAGTGAGACTCAAAGATCTATAAAGTAATAAAAGAACACATAAAAAGTACAAAGTATCAACCTTTTCTCTTTTCACCATTTAATTTGATTCACCAAAAAGAAGAGCAAAGATGAAAACTAAAAAGATATATTAACAGGAGACATTTTATTTTGTATAAAAAACGTAGGGGTTGAAGCTTAAGATAAAACAAAGAAAGTCACACGTGGGAAGACTGTTGTCGGTTCCGGCACATGCGAGATGAAGGGTTGTTTTGTTTGTTTGTGTTGATGTTGGTGGACCTCGGACTCAGTGTTGTTGGCTCGCTCTTTTCACTGATTATTATTATATTGTTATTATTATGGTAAATCTACTATGTGAATGAAAAACCAACTTTAAAATTGATAAAAGTATAAATAAACTTTTAGTTGAATAGTAAAATATAAATATGAAAATTAAAAAGGTATAGGTTTAAATCTTATTATATATGGATATTTTTTTTATTTTTATATGAAAATATAAAATAATAAAATTTTTTTTAAAATCATACAATTTATTTTAAAAAATAATAATATTTTATTTTATTGATGTAATTGATATGCAATTAACCCGTTACACCAATTTAATTAAAATTTTTATTGTAGATACTTGAATTATGTCATGTAAGGATTGTCTCATGAGGTAGTGTTTCTATTTTGGAAGAGGATATTATTCACATTGGCATGGGTGGAAGCAGAATTTGAAGATTTAAATTTGAGTTTTGATTATTGAATGAAATTGATAGCAATTAGAAAATAAAATATAAATAGAATGGATGAAAGAATAAAATTAAAGAAAAGAATAAAATTAGAGAAAAGGATTATAGTGCAAATTTTACATTATAAAGTTCTTTTGCTCATTTTGCTGGAAGTATTTTTTTTTTGGGAAATATTATATGATTGATATTGAATATGAGTCTTTGCATCTGAATATTTCGTGGAGATTGAACTTGGACTATACATTTTACATAGTTTCACTTGAACCTTTGACTTTTGGCTTGGATATTTTTTCTTTAGAAAAAAAAGGAGAAGATGAAATGCACCCCCCGGTCAGCCCCTACTAGCGGACTCTCACCATCTTTTTCCAGCCTTCTTTTCTTCATTTCCTTGTGTTTTTCTTCAAATCAATCATCATTTCAACCTCCCATATTAAGATTTCACTAAAACCACTTAGGAAATCACCTCCTAAACTCATTTCCCACATAAATCTCTCCATTTTTGATTTAGGATTAATGAAAAAAAAGTTGAAACTAGAAAAAGAAAATTTTAAGAAACGATGTTTCCATCATTCCTTTCTTTGATATTTGTGATTGATGCTTTTAGAAAGCTATGAGAGCTTGAATACTAATGCTTTTGTTGTATTTTGGATTTATGAGAAGAGGAATGGTGGAAATTGAACCCCCCAAGCTTGTATGAGGGAGGAGCTAAGGTGTAGAAAACTTAGTTTTGAGAATAAGTATATCCAAGAGATAAGTATCATTGGATTTGTTATCTTTCCCATTAATGATGTGATTATGGAATCTGATCATTACTGAAATAAATGATTAAATAAATTATGTGTTAAAATGTGTGAAAATATGATTTGATGTGTTGTGATAAATGGGGAAGAGAAATGGTAACACTAATAACCTTAGTTTAATTTGTATAAAAAGAAGATTGGTATTATGTTTTGAGAAAATAAATGTCATGGCATAAGTTATGATTGGAATGAACACACGAGTTAATATGTTTAATAAAGTAAAATGTTGAAAATATAAGATTAATATATGGCTAAGAGAAGTTTTTGTCAAATGTGATAAGTAAGATCTGTGAAAATGAGAACTCAAATGCTATGCAAATCATGAGATAATGAATTATTTAACAAGCACATATATGTAAAATGACCTATCGGTAATTTGGAAATACATGACATAAATTACCTGGAAAGTGTTATGGTGACATGGTCGCCTAATGATAAAATGAATAAGCGAATTAAGAAATAATAATAACTTGTGTTATATGTGAAACGAGATAATTTTCTAAGCACTCACATAATAATATGGGGCATTGTGTGGCAATACGGGTCATTTAGTTGACAATATGAATATGTATATATGATATTTGGGTGCCATTATGATTCAAGGAGGTATATGTGTTATATGAGACCAATTATGTTTTGAATCTTTTAATTGATTATAAAATGAATGTCCTTATGAGATTGGTAGATTAGTTAGGATACAATTGGCATGCCACAAGGATTAGATGGGTACTTCTATAGGTATGTGTGTGTGGAGATATGTTATGATGCCTTACAACATAACACATTTGTGCTCTTGGTTGTGTTTGGAGGGAATTCACTCATTGTCACATGTTCTTTTGGCGAGCTAGTATTGTTGGGAGATTCCACTGGCGAGATCACCTAAGTTGCGAGACTTAGAAGAGTTAACGTTGGAGAACTTCCTGGCGAAGCATTTTGCTAAGCTTCACCAAGTTTATAGAATCTTATTTTGCGATTAACGAGTGTAACACCCCGTACCCGAGACCGTTTCCGGAGTCGGACACGAGGGGTTAACAGACTTAATTCCCTTATTTTTACAGTCCATTTTAAAAATTTCCAGACTAGCTGGCTAACTGCGTCACTGTCACCTTAAAAATCATATCTTGAGTTCCAAAACTCGAAAATTAGTTTCGTAAATTTTCCCTGAAACTGGACTCATATATCCATCTACAAATATTTTTCTAGAATTTTTGGTCAGGCCAATTAGTACAGTTTATTAGTTAAAGTATCCCCTGTTTCAGGGTTCGACTGCTCTGACCTTCATGCATTACGACTTATATATATCCCTGTACAGGGCTTCAATACTTATTCTGTTTGTTTTTAAAAAAACTAGACTCAAAAAGGAATCTATACAAATGTGGCATGACTTATAACTATCTCTGGTTAATTTATAATGAATTTCCTAAGTCCGATCAGGGAATCCAGAAACCGCTCTGGCCCTGTTTCACGAAAACTTTAAAATCTCATAAAATACTGTTCATATGATCGTTTCATTACTTCCCTATGAAAATAGATTCATCAAGGTTCAATTACATAATTTATTCACTATTTAATTCCAATCTTACTATTTTTAGTGATTTTTCAAATCCACACCACTACTGCTGTCAGCATCTGTTTTTAAGGTAAACCTTACCTATTTCATGGTTTTCCATGAATCAACTAGAGTTTGTCATACATAGCATCAAAATAATCATAATTAACCATTCCCAATGGCTAATCGTTACCAAAAATTTCCATACCTCTCAATGAACAACATACAAGACGATTATAATGCTATGCTCAAAGTGTATATAAGCCATTTTCGCATGGCTATCCAAATTTATACAAAACCAAAGGGTACATGACCAACAACAAAAAGGGTAGTCCTATACATGCCATTTTCAGAGTTCAACCAAAAGTGTACCAAAAGGGCTTTGATAGTGTGGACGACTTCGACTTCGACAATCCCGAGCCCGATAGCTGACGAACCAAAATCTATAAAACAGAGAATCAAAGAAACGGAGTAAGCATTTAATGCTTAGTAAGTTTTGAATAATGAAATTAGTTTCGGCTAAGGTATAACATTCATATGGCTAAATGGATAACTTCATATATGCACATTCTCATAAACATACTCACTTCACGCTTCAATCAATATATTCATTCACAAGGTATCAAACCTAACTAAAGGCCGAAAATTCGTTAATCAATTGAACGGAATACTATTTAAAACGAATCGACTTTTCCGATGCATATACGAAACATACCTCATCGTTTGGATTTTATGAGCGTATTAATTCGAAATTTACAGCAAGCTTGCTCACTTCCAAACCCAAGCATCTTCGGGATTTAGCCGAATATAACTACTTGCTCAAATGCCTTCGGGACTTAGCCCGGTTATAGTAACTCGCACAAATGCCTTCGGGACTTAGCCCGGATATAGTAACTCGTACAAATGCCTTCGGGACTTAGCCCGAATATAGTAACTCGCATGCCTTTGGGACTTAGCCCGGAATTAGACACTAGCACAAATGCCTTCGGGACTTAGCCCGGTTATCATCCGAATATCCATGCACATATCAGTAAATCATGACACATCTATATTTCATTTTCATAACTAGAATTCAAACACAAGTCACTTATCAAGCATTATCATTTTCGGCTCAATAGCTACATACAAGAGCATGATATTGATTTGCTTAAAACATGATCTAATCGAATCATAATCTAAGTTCCATTACTCGAAAACTTACCTCGGATGTTGTCGAACGATTTCGACGGCTATTCGATCACTTTTTCCTTTCCCTTATCCAACTTTGGTCCTCTAAGCTCTTGAGCTAATTCAAACAAATTTAACTTATTAAAGTCTCATTATGCTAGCTTATGGCCGAATATGACAATGAATTTGATAGGTCATATGGCCACCTTTAGCTCAAATACAAAATGGTCATACGCATTTTTAATCACATTAAGCAATTTAATACCATTAATCTAACATTTCCTCATGTGCAACTTTATGACCGAATACACATATCATTAACTCAATATCAATTAACTAAGCACTTAAACAAATTCTCTTTAACTATACACACATTCGGCAATGACAAAGGCAATTTAGCAAACCTTAAATTCAACTTATAACAATATATATATATATACTCAATATTCAAAGCATTTAACATCACTTCACCATAATTTTTACATCATGGCCGAATGTTCCTTTGAACCATTTACCCTTACAAGGCATAAATTTCACCATCAAAACTAACAAGCTTATAATCCCATGACCGAAACCTCTAACAACTCCAATTAAAAATACTTCATGGGTTTGAGGTAAAACCAAGAAAGAAACTCATAAATATCGAGATATAAGCACTAACATTGTTCATATAGATTTAGCATGAAACAACATCCATCACCCTTATAATTACCATAGCCGAAAACCTTACTCATTCCAAAATCCAAATCTCAACTTGGGTCACAAAAATAACTTGATATCTCATCAACACAACATCAACACCAAGCAAGAATGATACATCCATGGCCGAGTGTCATCTCCATCACATAGCAAGATTTAGACCATGGGCTAGGTAGAACTTAAGCTAACAACTAAAACATGCATGCATCTCATGGAACATCATCAAACATACCTCCTCCTAAACACCAACCAATTGAACATGAAGCAAGAAAACTCCTTTCTTCTTCCTTTGATTTTTCGGTCAAGAAGAGCAAAGAGGATGGAGCCTTTTTTTTTCTTCTAGGTACGGCACAATGGAGGAACAACCACACACATTTTTTTTGTTTCTCCTCCTACTAACACTAATATTTTATTGCCCATGTTCTTTATTTTATTATTCCTAACATAAAGCATTAACCCAACATGTTCATGACATGTTTTTTAGCCATAACATTTTGTCCACCCTCATGCTCATGGCCGGCCACTACTAATTAGGGGGGAAATTGACATGCAAGTCCACCCTTTTGATTACATGCACTAATAGATCCTTATAGATTAACCTATCACATTTCAAAAGTGTCACACATAAGTCCTATTGACTAAATTCACATGCAATTTACTAAATCGAAGCTTAAAACTTTCACACATTCATATTAACATATTTTAGACAATAAATATCATATTCAAATAATTTGGTGACTCGGTTTAGCGGTCCCGAAACCGCTTTCCGACTAGGGTCACTTTAGGGCTGTCACAACGAGTTCCTTGTTTTGGTGAGATCCCTAATTGGCGGACTTTCCCACTAATCAGTCCGTCACTCGTGTTTTGTGTTGCCCCAAAGGTAGTTTTAGTGGCTAGTGGGACACTTTTAAGTCATCTAGCATCCTCATGGAGGTATCGTGTCAATAAAAAGGACACTTGGAGAGCCTCATAGGATGTGATTAATTAGTGGAAGCTGACTACATGAGTGGAGAGGAAAGTATTGATGTAACATCCCGAATTAGGGTCTAGTCAAAATAGTGATTTTAAGACCACAAATCTGAAATAGAAATAATATTTTTATGATTATTTGAAGATCCATGATATGATTGCATGTTTATGTAAAATTTTCATGAAGAAATTCTATGCCTAAGTTGTTCAATTTGACTTTAGGGACTAAATTGAATAAGTTGTAAAACTTGTGTTCTAGAAGCTTCAAGCATGAAATTACATTGAATTATTAATTAGAGGTCCTTAAATAGCAATTTGACCAAGTTTTAGAATTTTGGACAAAAATGAGCATGAACAGGAAAAATTTGAAAGAAATGCCTTAAGGGCATTTTGGTTATTTGGTAAATAAAAGAATAAAAAGGGAAAAATGAAGCAAAATTTGCTCATCTTCTCTATGTGTGTACCGAAATTCCAAGAGACACCATAGCTAGGGTTTCTTCACTTTTCAAGCTCAAAAGTAAGTGTATCCTAGTCCTGTTTTTAATGTTCTTTACATTTTTGAAGTTGTCATCAACCGATCTAGCTATTTCTACCATTATTTTGAGCTAGGTTTCATATTCAAAAACTTACCCATGTGTGACATGCATGTATTTTGGTGTTTAATAGAGGAATATGAATGTTTGATGTGTGATAAACATTTTTTACTAAGTGATTTTTAGTGAAAACACCTAAAAAGGACTTGTTTGTAAAAGGTGTAAAAATGAGTAGTAAAATGTGAACTAAAGGAAAATACGGGCTGATATGAACATGGTGTAGGTTCGGCTAGGCTTGGGTAGCCAAGAAAATGCATGCATTTCATTTTACGAGCCTAGGGACTAAAGTGTAAATAAGTAAAAAGTTAGGGATAAAAAGGTAATTTTACCAAAGTATGTGTTATGGGTCGATATGAGCAATGTGTGTATTGAACAAGTTAAATTTGGCATTATAGATCAAGAAAAACGTGATTCGGGTCTTGATCGGGGGAAAAATAAGGTTTACGAGGATTAGGCTCGTTTCTATCATTTTGTACAGAGGTAAGTTCATTTGCAAATAATGCAACATGTACCATACTTTAAATGCTTTAATATTGCATGTATGGTAAGTACATACATATTTAATGTGATGTTGTATCATGTGTTTATTGCCTAAATTTTTTTATGAATTATGCTTTGATTATTCCATGAGTATGTGATTGGGGCTATGGATATTGAAATCGATGTTACGAGCAAGTTCAACAGAAATGTGGTATCGAAGAATCCCGTTTGAACCTTAGGTATAGTTTAGGATACAAGTGACATGTCACTAGGAACTATGTGATTTGAACTCATGAGTTGTGGTCTGAGTTCATGATATATGTGACATCTGAACTCAGAGTTATGGTCTGAGTTCATGATTTATCTAACACATGTTATGGTGGTCTAGGTACTGATCTCGCATATACTACCGATGGCAGGGTAGTCCGGCATGTATTACGAATACCTGAAAACCTGTGTCAGTAGACTCGTGAGTAGCTTGAAAGCGAGCAACATGTGATATGTGATATGAGGTAGCGTTGGCTACATATAAGGCACTTAGGTGCAAGATTTTGATGTATCTGATGGTATTCCAAGTGTTCAACGGGTAGTTCTAAGAGAAGTTAATGGGTAATCTTGTTGAATATGTCAAAGATGAGAAAGTAAGTTATTATGTGTAAGCAGACACAGGTATGTACATCGAACTCATGAGAATGACATGAGATATGATGAACTTGTGGTAAGAATATGTATATATATATATGAAGGATAAGTTTAATAGATTTGATAAAATGCAAGATTATGTTCATTGTGTTAAATGCATGATTAATGCTTGTTTAAGTTGCATTTTATTTGTATGTGAACTTACTAAGCTTTAAAGCTTACCCCTTTTCCTTTCCCTTTCTTATAATGTTGCCAAGCTAGCTCGGGGATCGGAGGACGTCGGAGTTTTGGTTACATTATCAATTGAATATTTGGGTATAGCTAGTCTCATCATTTTGAGTATGGCATGTATAGGGACTTGGTCTTGTTGTTATGTGTCATATTGATTAGCCAAATGAGTTGGCTCATGAAAGTATTGTGATTATTTTGTATATGGTCATAAGAGGTGGCTCACATTGATTATTTGGGTTGTAACCCTAATTATTGGTGCATGCATGCAAATGTGCTTATGCTTTAATGTGGTTATGGTTGCTTATGGTTAATGAGTGAGATGGATGGCATGTATGTTTGGTTTATGAAATATGATTAATGTGTATGACAATAAAGGGGATGCAAGTGTGTAACTTGAAAGTAGGTTAGTAAAGATGATAGACAAATATGAAATTGGTGTGGAATGCCATATGAAAGCATGATAGTTTGAATAAATGATATGTTGATATTACCAATTCATAATCTAACCATGAATGTGAATGCTTGAGTAATCAAATGTGCCATGTTGTATGCCATGAATTGAATGTAAGTATGTAAGTGTTTAAGGGTAGCAAATGGCTTGGAAAATAGCCTAGAAATTGTTCACATAGTTAGGCACACGAGCATGTGTCTAGGCTGTGTGTGACACACAGTCTGCCAAATGGGCGTGCGTTCTGGCTGTATGTCCCCTGCACCTTAATTATGTAAAACAGAATGCCCAGTAGTAAACACACGGGCAGAGACATGGCCGTGTGTCTCAGCCGTGTGAAGGACACGGCCTTAGGACATAGGCTTGTGCTTAGGCCGTGTGAAATCTACACTTAATTTTGGAAATTAATTCGCCACACGGCCTAAGCACACGGGCGGGTGACTTGGCCGTATGACCTTATTTGGTTGATGACGTCATAGTCAGAGAGTTATATGGGCTGAGGACACGGGCGTGTCCCAGGTCACACAGACGTGTGCGACCACACGGCCTACCCACACGGGCATGTGACTTTCCAAAGTAGGAAAATTTTCTAAGTGTAGTAAATGTTCCAAAAGTTTTTGGTTTAGTCCCGAACCACTCCCAACGTATGTTTTGGGCACGTTATGATTATAAATGAAAAGTTTTAAATTTGGATGGAAATTCATGTCTCGATTTTGTTTGTTTGAGTGAGTTTAAGTCCGGTAATGCCTTGAACCCTGTCTCGGTGTCAGAAATGGGTAAGGGGTGTTACAATTGAACTCAATGTAACAGCCCGATTTTGGGCCTAGTAGGAATAGTGGTTTCAGAACCACTATTCCAAGGCCGGAGAAATTATTTTTAATGTTATTTTATGTGTTAAAGCATGATTATATGAGTGCATGAAAATTTTGGTGAAATAATTTTAGCGATTGCTAGCTTAATTGAGAAAAAAGACTAAATCGTATAAAGGGCAAAAGTTTTGTTTTGCAAGCTAAATATGTTAAATAGCTAGAGAACTAAAATTTGGGGTGTTTAAAGTGTAAATAGACCCTAAAAAGGGTGCTTGACCGGCCATAGAGAGAAAGAAAGTAGAAAAGTCAAAATTTGGTGTGGTTGGTGACTTAATTTTGACTAGAAATAGAATAAAATAAAACAAAAAGGTATCATCTTTCTATCTTTCTTCTTCCCCCCCGAAAATGGAAGCAAACAAGGGGGTTTTAAGAGCTTAAGCTTTCAGCCACTTAGTTCTCTTGCAAATAAGTGATTTTGATGACTTTTCTTGTTGATTTTTACACTTTTGGGACCCTTGTAGCATGAACTAGCTAATGGGGGACTATTTTACAAAATGGTTGGAAGTCTAGGGTTTTTCCATGAGAGCATTTATGTTGTTTGATGAATTTTTATGGAAGAAAATGAGTCTTGGTTGTGTAATAAACAACTTTTGTGAAAGAAGTTTGCATGAAAATACCTAAAAAGGGGCTATTTGGAAAAGTTGTAAAATAAGTTGTAAATGTGTGAAACAATTTAAATCGTGAGTTGCTATAGTTATAAAAAGAAGTTGGCTAGGCTTGATAAAGGAGGAAATTCGATAAAAGTCGATTTAAGAGCCTAAGGGCAAAATTGTAATTTTTGTAAAGTCTAAGGGCAAAACGATCATTTTGCCAAATTATGAATTATAGGATGTTTTAATTAATGTAATGATTAAATGAGTGAATTTAATCATGTTAGATCAAGGAAACCGAGATTTGGGCTTAAATCAAAAAGTACGAGGTTATGTACTAAAATGGAGTAATTGGCCGAAATTTACATTCGAGGTAAGTTCGTATGATAATAATAGTGCAATGTTATGTTTGTATTATAATTATTTACTATTATTGCATATATTGTATGATTTAATATATATATATTAGAAAAGTTGATGAAATGGTGTTTATGATGTGGAAATATGATATGGAAGAATATTACATGAAATGCAAGAAAATGATGATCCATGACAAGTGATATATATATTATGTGATATATGTTATGTAAATTCTTAAAAGCTTATTTGCTATTTGAGTTATGCCTTATTATGCTATGAAAGGGCAATTGATACTATGGATAGTGTGATCGACACTTTGAGTAAGTTCAACAGAGATGTAGTATCGAAAAATCCAGTCTGAACCTTAGGAATAGACTAGGGTACAAGTGACATGTCACTAGGAATTAAGAAATCTGAACTTGTTGAGTTAGTCCAAGTTCGTGATATATATGAGGCATCTAAACTCGTTGAATTGGTCCGAGTTTATAAAGGATGCGATACATGTAATTGGGTTCCGGGAAATGGTCTTGTGTGTCCTACCGGTGGCTAGGTAATCCTTGAGTTGGTTGAATACCTAATAGCTTGTGTGAGCAGCCTGTGCAGCTACACTTTGATCGATAGCTTTTATGAGCAAACCCGTGAGTAGCTTCATTGTGAGCATTACACGTTATGAGGTAGCTTTGGCTACGTATGTATATGTGGCACTTATGTGCAAGTTTTTCGCGTGTCCAATATTATTCCGAGGGTTCAACGGGTAATGCAATAGATGTGATGAAAGTCCCGAGGAGGGCATGTTCAAGAGGTATGGTTATATGATATATTACGATGAGTACATGTATGTACACTAAGCTTATGGTTATTGAGACTTTGAAATGTTGAGACATCCGTGAGCTAAGATGTATGAATTATGATCATAAATTTTGTTGCAATATCATGTTAACTTATATTGTGCATTTGAACATGGAATTCATGAATAGGTGAGTTCATGATTAGTCGAAAGTGAACTTATAATAGTTATCATTATATTCCACCAAAATACTGTTGGACAACAGCAGTTGTATGACTTTGAAAATCCACAAAAAATTGTGAAAATTGAGTTAGAGGCTGAATAAAATATGAAATTAAAGCTTAATGAGTCTAGTTTCACATAGAAGAAACAATGTAAGCAAAAGAGTTTCATATTATGAAATATTTAAATTGTTGTGAGATAGAGTTAGAATTATTTTGAAATCCCCTGCTCTGATTTGGGAAAATCATAAAAAATTGTACAAAAATAATTATGGGTTATAATTTATATGGTTAGAATCCTTAATTAGTCTAATTTCAAGAGAAATAGACAAGAACATCATCCCATTCCCGTATTATGAGATAATTAATTTTTACTAAAGAGGGGTCGGAACTATTAGACCACGAAAAAGGGGTAACTTTAAAGAATAAACTATACTAATTGACTAAACCAAAAATTCTAAAAATTTTATGGTAAGAATATATGTAACATCTTGAAATAAGGCCTAAATGGAATAGTGGTTGCGAAACCACAAATCTGAGATAGAAAAGTTTATTTCGATTAATTTTTATGATTTACCGAGTGATTAGATGCATGTGTTAGAGTATTGATAAGAAATTTTATAGATTGCATGTTTAATTTGCCTGTTAGGGCTTATTTACAGAAGTTGCTATAACAGCCCGATTTAGGGCCTAAACGGAATGATGGTTTTAGAAACACGAATTCGAAGTAAAAAAATTTATTCCGATTAAGTTTTAAGGTTTATTTATTGATTAAAATATTGTGTAAAAATATCGTTAAGTAATTTTATTGATAAAGTGCTTAATTGGACTTTTAGGACTAAATTGCAAAAGTTGCAAAATATGTGTTCTAATTCATAAGTACTTGATTGAAATGGGGGTTTAAAGAGGAGGTCCTTAAATGGTAATTAGACCATTATATTTTGTTTGGACAAAAATGGGCATGAATAGGACAAAATTTTAAAGAAAGGCCTTAAAGGCATTTTAGTCATTTGGTAATTAAAAGAAATAAAAAGGGAAAATAAAGCCAAAATTGACTCATCTTTTTCATGGAGGCTGAAATTAGCATGGGGGAAGCCATGGCTAGGGTTTTCAAGCTTTCAAAGCTCAATAGTAAGTCTGTTCTAGCCCTGTTTTTAAGTTCTTTACGATTTTGGAATCCCGATAACTTGATTAAGCTTATTCTAGCAATAATTTAAGCTAGGGTTCATATTTGGAAAAATACCCATAGGTGAAATGTGTTTATTTTGATGTTTTATGGTAGAATATGAAGGCTGAAATTATGTTAAACAACTTTTGCTAAGCGGTTTTAAGCAAAAATGAGTAAAACGGCTTAATCGGTAAAAGTTGTTATTGTTCATAACTGTGTTAGAGTGAGAATTTGATGTTGCCATAGAAGGGAAAAATTATCAGCATTTCATAAAACATAAGAATAAGGGATGAAGTTTAATTCCCGAGCCTAGGGGTAAAAGTGTAAATATGCAAAAGTTTAGGGGCAAAATTGTAATTTTTCCAAAGTTTGAGTTAAGGACTATTTTGAATAGTACATTAATTAAATAAGTAAAAATGATATTTTAGATCCTGAAAAATGAGATTTGAATCTAGAATAGGAGAAAAATCGAAAATCGGGAAAGTTGGTAAAATGACCATTTTAGTATCGAGGTAAGTTCATATGTATAATAAGCATTAATTTATGCATGTTTCAATGTAAAATTGATATATTTACTATGATTTCTGAGGTGTTGAAAGTAAGTATAATTATGATATTTAAATGTTCAATATTAATTCGATATGAAATTGATAAAGTATGTAAGTTGGTATGATAATAATACTGTAATAATATTGTAATTTATATTTGAAAGTTAAATTTAGTGAATTAACTGAATTATGTTAAATTAAATGTTTATGGTGCCAAGTTTATGAGTTGATTTAAAAATATGTCTATGGTACATGAAGTGCATTGAATTATCATACATAAATGTGATTTCTATGATTATGGATATTATGAGCAATTGTAAGTTCATATGATTTTTAATAATACAATGTGTAATTTAATGTTATTACCCTGATATTAAATGAGATGTAAGTTTATATGTAAGTGATACATCAATTTTACTTGTATTATGATATTTTATAATAATATTGGAAATATGTTTGTTGATAATTACTTGATTGGTGAAATTGTTGGAAAAGAGAGAGAAATCCCGGTTGAACCTTCGGAAAGATTGGATGATACAAATGGTATGTAGCTAGGTCACATGTATGGTGCTGAGTGCATATCATATGTACAAGAGAGCTATGAGACATTATGATGTAGCTAGGTCGCATGGGTGATACTATGTGTACACTATGTAGACAAGAGAGCTACGGGATATATGTAGCTAGGTCGCATGCGTGGTTCCAAGTGAAGGACACCATGTAGACAAGAGAGCTACGAGATAAACTGGCTAGGTCACATGGGTGGTACTAAGTGTTCACTATGTGTATAAGAGAGCCGAACTATATGATGGGTGGAGCTATGTGCTAAAACCACCAAGTATCGAGGATTGATCCGAAGTGTTCAACGGGAGACTTACTATGTACTGCTTTGTGAGTTTTGTGATGAATAAGTGTAGGAACTTGGTTATGTGAATGATGTGTTCATTAAGTGACCGGGATCTGGTAAGGTTATAAACAAGTAAGTTATACATGAGGATGATTTTATGGTGACCTTGTAATCATGAGCCTATACTTGTGATGTATGAAATGTGGTGAAAATGATTTGTGATATGTATGTTAAAATGAGGTTAATACAAAGAAAGTGTGAAAGAGTGAATTAGCAATAAAACTGTTTTGGACAGTAGCAGTGACGTGACTTTGAAAAATCACCAAAAATTGTATGAACTTAATTAGAGGCTGAATGAGATATGAAATTAAAGCTTAATGAGTCTATTTGTATATTAAAGAAACAGAGAAATAAAAAGAATGCTATATTATGAGATATTTAAGTTTTTGAGAGACTGGTTCAGAATGACTACGTGATCCCCTGTTCTGACTTGGAAAAATCATTAAAAATTGTAAAAAAATAATTATGGGATATAATTTATATGATTGAAATTTATAATGAGTATAGTTTCAATGAAATAAACGAGAACATCCTTTGAATTCTGTACCAGGATAAAATTGATTCGTAGTGAAGAGTGGTCAGAACAGTTGAGCAGTGAAATAGGGGTAACTTCAATGAATAAAATGTACTAATTGGCTTGACCAAAAATTCTGAATATTTTACGGTAAGAATATATGTGAATCTAGTTTCAAGGAAAATTAATTTTTTGTAATTTGGAGTTCTGTAGCTCCAGAAATAAATAATTTATTTGCTGGTACTCTGCGAGACAGCTTATTTTGAACCTGTTTATGATTGTAATAGTAAAAGTATGTGTGTTTGTGATGGTAATATTCCGGGAACATATTGTGACGTTGTTTAAAGTATGATAATGTATCGTTTATTAATATTTACATACTTACTTACTAAGCTATAATGCTTACTTCCTTCCTTTCCTTTTTCCTATAGTGTCGCAGATATTAGCTCGGGTTGGAGGTCGCCGGAGGTTAAATCACACTATCAAACTATTGATTGATATATAAAGGTTTTAAAGTATTTTAAGTCTTTGGCATGTATGGAGACTCATTTAATTGTTATTAAGGTGCTAGGAATTGGCTTAAAATACTGACCTATGTTATTTGAAGGTCTCTATTGTATAAAGTCATTTAATGTAGATAGTCTTGATTATGTTATTAATTAAATGATGCAATTTATGAATATGCATGCTTGCCTATGTGTGTGGTTGAATTAAGGCATGATATGGGCCTTGTAAGCTCTTTTTAAGGGACAGCTTGAATGTGTTTGAAAAAGTTTTAAATTAGAGTGAAATTATGAATCAGTTTTTATACGATGATTAGTGATTAAGTCCGGTAATGCCTCTACCCTGTTCCGGCATCAAACATGGGTAAGGGGTGTTACAGAATATATGTGATTCTAGTTTCTAGAAAAATTAGCAGGTCTTAATTTGGATTTTTCTAACTCCAGATATAAATGATTTAGTGACTGTGACTCAAGAAAATAGCTTGACCTGAACATAGGAAAAAAGGCAATTATGGTAGTATTACCTTGAGATCAAGTTGTAAGAATTAGTAGAAGCATATTGATAAATTGCTTATTATTTCATATGGACTTACTAAGTGTGAAGCTTACTCCCTCATTTTCCTTTCTTTTAGCTTGTCAGGTTAGCTCGGGGTTAGAGATTGTCGGAGGAAACATCACACTATCAAGTCACCACCTTTGGAATAATGAAGCATATATTAGGAACTTTCAAGTGAGTGGCATGTATAGGGATCTAGTTTTATGGCATGTGTTATTATGCTTTGGCCAAATGTATTGGCTTATATTAAGTTATATGTATATGGCCATGAGGTGTGGCTCATATTGATTACGGTTTGTAGATCTAACTATTCATGTTATGTCTCGTGTTTATGATGTGATTATGTCTGTTTGCCAAGCTTGGTTGGTAATATGACATGAGTGCTGGATGGGTAAGTTGATAACCATAGTGTAATGGTAAAAGTGATCATCAAAATGACAAGTCTTATGGATGTGAAATAAGGAATCTAGACTTGGTAATTCATGAGTAGATGCATTGTTTGTAAGAGGACATGTTAATGTTATGAATATATCTTAATAAGGAATGTTTAATCACTAAAATGATGCCATGATTTGTGGTTTTAATATGTATAAGGTCTTAAGGGTTTATGGGTAACATGAAGGCCTAGAAAATAGCCTAAGTGTTGACTACACGGGCCGAGACACAGTCGTGTGTCTCAACCGTGTGAGGGACACAGTCTGGAGACACGGGTGTGTGGCCTGGCCGTGTAGTTTGATTTGCATGCTGACATCATAAATAGAGAGTTACACGGCTTGAGGACACGGGCGTGTTAAAGGCACACGGGTGTGTCCCTATGTCCACACGGGCGTGTGACCCTGTTTCATGGAAAGAAATTTTCTAAGTTTTTCCAAAACTTTCTAAGGTTCTCGGTTTAGTCCCGAATCAATCTTGATGTATGTTTTGGGCTTTGTAGACCCAAATAAGGGATGACATGCAAGTGTTTGAAAAGTTTTGAATCAAAAGAAATTTTATGGCTCAGTTTTTGCATGTATGTGTATGATTAAGTCTGGTAATGCCTCGTACTTTGTCCCAGCGTCAGACATGGGTAAGGGGTGTTACACTCAACATATGAAGGCATGTCTTAAATCTGAGGAATGATGATTAGTTAAATTAGAGAAGTTAAAGTCTTTTATGGAATTGAACTTACTCTACTCATAAAATTAACGGTTCAAATCTTGATTTGTTAGCATCTTGATACGCAAAAAAATACTAGGTGATATACTAAATACAAACTGTAAACTTGCAGAATTAATTTGAGAGCATAACTTCTTTTGCCTTTACATGACTATTTGGATGAATTAAATTCTACAGATTATAACATGTTTTTAGCATTACTCGGGACAAGTAATGATTTAAGTTTGGGGGTGTGTAAACTTTAAAATATATAGATATTTTAGCACTCTTTTATGTACATTTTGTACTAATTTCGAGTAAATAAATAACACTTTCTATGGTTTTCACTTAATTTCATCTTTTTTTATTATTTCCATGAGAATGTGTTAAGTTGTGAATTTTATGCTAAATACATGTTATTTTGTTTTTTCTTTCTTTGGAATAATTGGGCTAAGGGAAAGGATGACAGAATTTATGTTGTATTTGGGTCTTAGACAAAAACAGATTGAAAGATCCACAACGCAGTCTCATGGGCTTCAAAATGACGTTAATTCAGACTTAATTATATAGAGGCCTAGTATTGTCTAAATTGGAGGCTCAAAACCAATCACTTATCCACTTTACAATGAAATAAGACTGGCAACATCCACTGCTAAGATTAGCAGCCCATAACTGACCATTCATCTCCCAAATATAGTAGAATTAACCCCAATCTTAGCCAAATAAAAATCAGCACCTTATTCCCCTTGAACCAAGCTCCAACCGTCCATTTACGGTTAAAAATAGCAGTAAAAAACCATCACCTCTCTAGCACTCAATGGTCGACCATACATGAAGGAAAACAAGCTGACTTCATTGTTAAAATTAGCAAGGAAACACTCATTCCTCCTCATATCAAGGGACGACATCAAAAGGGGAGAGAATCAAGCAAATCCTTTGCTACAACCAAGCAACATCTCACCCACCATCCACATACCAAGGGACAACACCAATGGGGGGTGAAAATCAAGGATTCCCTTGCTATTTGGGGGCTAGAAAGCTATAAGAGGATGCTTCATCTCATTCACCAACACACATCAGTCTTTAAAGAAAATTCCTTTGAGTTTCTCATGGCTTGCTAAACACTTGCCATAAAATAAGACATACATTTGTCAAAAATGAGAGCAACTAGGAAGTATGACTTGAGAGCGTTTAGATGATTTAACATAAAGAAGAAAAAGAAAGTCACCATGGGAAGCCGCAAGGAGTAGTAGCAGATAACCCCTTGTAGTTCAACTGTTTTATCTCCTTATTGTGAATTAGTCGTGGTAACCCCCCTCGGCTACTCTTTTTTCCCTTTCTCTTTATTGTTAATTATTGTTTTTTTTGTCAAAAGATAAGTTTGCCTCTCATCTTTATGTTTTCAATTTAATATGACATGACTTAATTTTGTTCATTCAAAGTTAATATGAATCATGATTTAAGTTATCTGGTTTTTGTATTTTGAATATTTTGTGCAAATAATTATTTCATTAATTTAGATTTAATTCATGATTATAGTTGTAAATGTATGATCAATATTTGTAGGTTAATGAATTAATTGTTTAATCTAAGAAGAGGTAATGGTTAATTGATAAAATACCTAAATGGTGCATATCATGTCGATATCGAAAGATGATTGCTATATACATAAACTGTGTAAATGCTCGATGTTGGACAAAACATGTTAGTGAATAAATATATAAATGTAAATAAACAAATATTTATATATGAAATATAAATTGAATAATTTATATTTAAATTATCAGATATAAAAACCAATAAATAACATAACAAAAACCAGAAATCAAAAAGAAAAATCAAGTTTTACTAGATGTTGAGGCCTGTTTTACATAGTTTCTTTAAGACAAATTTGGCCGCTCTTACAGTACTTGGAGAAACGTTGGTCGATTGTCTCTCAGGATACAACAACACGATGATCAAAGCAGTAGCACCTCTACAGTGATCAATGAACAAACGTTGTCTTTTTCTATCATCGAAACGTTGGAAAATATGGAGAGGAGAAGAAAAGAATTTTGGAGAGGAAAATAAATTCGGTGTGAGAGAGTGTGATTGTCCAAAATTTTTGAAGAAATCTTAGCCTTTTATAGACATTCAATATGGAGGAATTTTGAAAATATCCATGAATAAGGTTACAAAATTTGCATTAAAGAGCAATGAAACCAATTTGATTAAAATCAAATCAAATTGATTAGAATAAAATAAAATCAGGATATATGTATTTTTAAATTAGATTTTGTATATTTGCTAAGATAATTTTTTTTTGTGTTAGGCTAAAATATCCACAAGCCCATTTTGGGCCCAACTGGTACGAACATTTCTCGTCGCCCATATCATACGAGTGCACCCTCAACCCCAACGAGTTTGGACATGCACATTTCCTGTGCGTGAGGTAAGGTTTCAAGCTTAGTCATTCAATCACACTTCAAGTGGGTTCTCATATATATACATATCTCACACTTGATATTTAACTAATGTGGGATTTAAGCTTTTCTTTTCCTCAACAAATATTCACAAGTAGCTTACTTTGAGTATCAATTTCTCATTCATCAGTCAACCATTTTGAGCATATGATATACCATTGTGAAGGCCTCATGGAGTAGAATATAAAAGCATTATTTTATGATTCAACGTTCCCCCTTTACCAATCGAAAATATGCCTTAAAGTTTCCAAAAATTATAATTTTTCCAACACTAGAAAGGGTGATTTCTAGGTTAGTTTTGACATAGACATATGCTTATTAACTTAGGAACATAATAAGAATTTCAAGAGAAGCCTATGCCTTAATTAAAATTGGTTTAATAAATTTTCATATTGCCATGATCTTTTTGTGATATTCTTTCTATAAATGTCAATAAACTCTTGTTAAGTGAAATATTTATTTTAGTATATTCATGTTCCGTTTTATTAAATTTTGTGTTTATCTTCCTGTTGTGATTATTTTTCTACAAGATGTGTTGTTTTGTTTTGTAGGTATTTGACTTCTGATTACGTTCCTTACAAATTTAACTTTCATTAATTAAATCTTTCCTTTATTTTATTTAATCAAATTGTTTTATAATTAACTTTACGAATAATTTACAGAATAGTCCCTGTGGAGACGATAACTCTATACTTACTACTTATTACTTGTATGATCGTATACACTTGCATGTAATCACGCGACTCACGTATTTCGGGATGGATGAGGGAAGTTACAGTTTTCCAAGTCCTTTGACTTGGACTATTGCACAATGCCACGTTGTAGACCATGATTGGGTCACGTGTTCAATTTTATCAATAATTGATATAAACAAATTAAAGTTCAAGTCGACTTTGGATATTTTGAAAATTAAATTTGAAGTACCACATTGAACATTTTAACAAGTGTAGGATAATTTTTGCCATCATCCCTAAAATAAAGAAAATAAAAAGGAACAAGATATAGAAGCGCAAAGAGTGAAGGAACAAGAGAGACATATGCTTACAATATTTATCAAAAGTTTATATTCATAAACATAAAAAATATAAATGGTATAAAATTTTACTGCTAATGAACAATTCAATTGTAACAGCCTGTTTTAGGGTCAAATCAGAACTGTGGTGTCGGGACAAAAAATCTGAAGTAGAAATATTTATTTTTATTATTTCTTTAAGGTCTACAGTATGATTGAATGATTGTGTAAAAATTTCGTTAAGAAATTTCATCGATAGAGTGTCCAATTTGACTAATAGGACTAAATTGCAATAGGTGCAAAATATGTGTTCTAGAAGCTAGACGTGTCTAATTGCTATGAAATTTTAAATTGGAGGTCCTTAAATGGTAATTTTACCATTATACTAAGTTGGACAAAAATGGACATGGTTAGGTGAAATTTCAAAGTTTGGCAGTAGGGGCATTTTGGTCATTAGGTAAATAAAGACAAAATTAATTAAAATAAAAGATGTTCATCTTCACCAAATTAGTCCCTTAGCCGAAATTCCAAAGGTCTCCATAGCTAGGATTTTTCCAAGCTTTCAAGCTCGATTGTAAGTCCGTCTTTGTCCCGTTTTTAATGATTTTTACGTTTTTGTGAATGTTGTAACTTGATTGAGCTATTATAAGGACTAATTTGAAAGAAAATAAAAGTCTAAAATTTTACCCATGTTGAATAATTGTGTATTTTGATGGCTAATGGTAGAAAATGAATGTTTGGTGTTAGATAAACAACATTACAAATTGATTTTTGATGAAAATGTCAAATAGAGATCTGTTTGTAAAAGTTGTAAAACGTATGTAAAAATGTGAATAAATGAAAAGTGTGGACTGTTATGAGTACTATTAATATTCAGCTAGGCTTGGTAATGAAGAAACCGAATGAAAATAATTTTACGAGCCTAGGGACTAAAATGTAAAAAGTTGAAAAGGTAGGGGAAAAAATGTAATTTTTGCTATAAGGTATTATTGGGGTTCAATTGAATAATGTGATGATTGAATAAGTTAAATATGGTATTATAGATCAAGAAAGATGAGGTTTTGACCTAAACCGGGAAAAGAACAAGGTTATGGACTAAATCGAACTATTAGCCATTTTGTACCTAGGTAAGTTCGTATGTTAAAAATAAGATTTAGAATAATTGTACTTAAATGCTTTAATATTGCATGAATTGTATATTTGATTATGTGAATGAGTATAACTTTACGAACAAGTTTGAGGACAAATCGACAAGTAAGAAATCCCGTTTGAACCTTAGGAATAGGGTATGATACAAGTGACATGTCACTAGGGTCATTATGTGTTATGTGATTATGTGATCTGGGTGCTGGTCTTGTACGTCCTACCGGTGCTGAGTATACCGACATATGTTGCGAATACTTGATAGCTTGTGTAAGCAGCACCGCGTAGCTACGTCTTGACTGAGAGCTTGTGTGAGCAGGCCCGTTAACAGCTCGAGAGCGAGCAACTATGTGATATGAGACTTAGGTAGCTTTGGCTACATATGTGACACTTAGTGTGCAAATTTCCCGAGTATCCGACATTGTTCTTCCGAGTGGTTCACGGGTATATCAAAGATGAGAATATGTGTAAGTTAATTTTGAGATGGTACAGGTATGTACACGAAGCTCATATGTATTAAATGTTTGAAATTGTAACACCCCATATCCGTATCCTACGCCGGGACGGAATACGAGGCGTTACCTAACTTAAACTCATGCTTACGACCAATTCCGAGTCTCCAAGACCTGAACAAATTTAAAACTTTCTCAAGCTTATCAACATGTCTTTAATATGGGCCTACGAGGCCCAAAACCCACATCGAAAATCATTCAGAACCAACTCAGGTTCTTTAGTCAACTTTAGAAAAAATGACACTTGACATAGGGGCACATGCCCGTGTGGGAAGGGCAACATGCCTGTGTGACCAAATCGACATGGTTGTGTTGTAGGCTTGTGTGACTCACACGGCCTAAGAAATACAGGGACACGCCCGTGTCCTCCACCCGAGTAGAACTAATTGTAAAAGCACACCTACAAGGGTTTTCACATGGCTTGGCACACGCCCGTGTCCTTCACACGGCCATGATACGCTCGTGTCCTTCACACGGACATGACACGCCCGTGTCCTAGCTCGTGTGAAAAAACATGGACATTCTATTTCTAACGTCAGCATCCCCAAAATGTCACACGGCCAAGGCACACGCCCGTGTGCTAGGCCGTGTCCATCACATGGCTTAGACACACGGTCGTGTCTCTGCCCTTGTGTTTACTACCATGTATACTGACATGAAATTTTTAGGTGCAGAGGACACACGACTGAACCACACTCTCATGGGGCAGACCGTATGTCACACACAGCCTAGACACACTCCCGTGTGTCTACCTATGTGGACGATATAAGGCTATTTACCAAGCCTCTTTGCCACCTTTACTTACACAACCTACACAAAAGCAACCAAACCAATACAAGAATAACTTATTTAAACCAATCAGCCACAATAGACTACATATCAATTAAGCAATTAGTCATTCATGAGAGAAACTTCATTTGCATATATCAAAATGAATATTTGCCATCATTCAAGGCTTAATAAAAAATGAAGGGTTTCCAACCTACGCCAACACATTTGGCCAGTTCTCAATGACACAAAAATAGTAAAGTCTAAGCCCTATACATGCCATATTCAAAAATATAAATCAAATTAAACCGAATGGTTCGATTGATAGTGTGATTGATATCTCTGACTTCCTTTGGTCCTTGAGCTAGATAGGCGGCACTATAAGAAAATGAAAAAGGAGAGGGAGTAAGCATAAAGCTTAGTAAGTTGCACATAAATAAATATACAACATAACTTTACCATTCATCAACAAGTATCATAATACACAAGTGGCATAAGCAAAACTTACCCATCAATATTCAATACACCTCATATAGCATATATTGAGCTCACATTTCATACATTCCATATAGGTACCTGTGCCACTCACAACACGGTTATACTTTCTGTAACACCCCGTACCCGAGACCGTTGCCGGAGTCGGACACGAGGGGTTCACAGACTAAATTCGCTTACTATTGCAGTCCATTTTAAAATTTTCCAGGCAGTTGGCTAACTGCGACACTGTCACCTTAAAAAATCATATCTTGAGTTTCACAACTCAAAAATCAGTTTCGTAATTTTTCCCTGAAACTAGACTCATATTCCCATCTACATATTTTTTTCTAGAATTTTTGGTCGGGCCAATTAGTACAGTTTATTAGTCAAAGTCTCCCATGTTACAGGGATCGACTACACTGACCTTTGCGCATTACGACTTGGATATCTCCCTGCACAGAGCTTCAATAATGGTGCCGTTTGTTTCTATAGAAACTAGACTCAGAGAGGAATCTATAAATATATGGCATGACTCCTAATTATCTCTGGTTAATTTATAATGAATTTCCAAAGTCAGAACAGGGAATCCAGAAACCGTTCTGTCCCTGTCTCACGAGAACCTGAATATCTCTTAACATACTGTCCATATGATCATTTTGTTACTTTCCTATGAAAATAGATTCATCAAGGTTCGTTTACATAATTTATTCATTATTTAATTCCAATCCTACTATTTTTAGTGATTTTCCAAATCTACATCACTGCTGCTGCCAGCATCTGCCTTTAAGGTAGACTTTACCTATTTCATAGTTTCCATGATTCAACTAGCCCTTTTAGCATAAATAGCACAAATTATGATAGTGATTAACATTCCATACCAAATGATTATAACATTATGCTCAAACATATATAAGCCATTTTCGCATGGCTATATACATTAACCAAAATATTCTTCCGCCACTAGTCTATTTTATACATGCCATAAGATAATCCGAAACATAGCAGTACCAAACAGTGGATAGTGATAGTGTGACTAGTTGCTGACGATCCCCGAGCCTGTAGCTTCGCAATGAGATCTATAAAACAGAGGAAACAGAGTAAACGGAGTAAGCATTACAATGCTTAGTAAGTTTTAAGCAGTGTCAACAGATAACAATCAAATTATAACATAGTTGTTCGTATTTTTATTTCACTCTTCCTTTGGGCATACCATCCCTTTACCGAATATGCACATCTCATCATATACAATATGCAGATAAACTTTCACATAAAAGTGAGCTCATGTGACATAGATATATCGTATGATTTCACATCGCCTCTCACACTGATCCGATGTCACATAATCATAGGAATAGTCTCATAGATTGCTCTCGTATGCATCACATAACTACCTTATGATTTAGTGCAAATCAAGCTCACATATAAACTTGGAGTACATACCTGTTTAACCTTTCGCATTGAATATATTTATAAGCAATTCTTATTACGAAGTCTTACCCGGACATAATCTCCACACGAAGTTATCGGGTCTTACCCGGACAAAATTCCCACACGTAGTTGTCGGGTCTTTAGAGCTCGGATATAGTACGAGCACGAAGCTTACGGACATTAATCAGTGATAATATTCTCGCATAAAGCCTGCGGGGTTTTAACCCGGATATAGTACTGACACAAATGCCCTTCGGGACTTATCACATTTATGCACTTTCACATCCATCACGTTGGCCACTCGGCCCTGTCACATATATACACTTTCACATTCATCACATCGGCCATTAGGCCTTATCACATATATACACTTTCACATTCATCACATCGGCTATTAGGCCTTATCACACATATACACTTTCATATTCATCACATCGGCCATTAGGCCTTATCACATATATACACTGTCTTGGCTGAATCTACATCTATCATTTTCCAATATCACAATTTAGAATTCACGTATGGGTTTAATCAATAGCTTATGAGCAACTAGAACAAGTTTATCAAGGTTTACAACACAATCTCAAATTCAGCACAAGCTGTTTTTCCTGAGCAATAGTCACTAAATCATTTATAACTGGAGCTACAAAACTCCAAATCACTTTCCGTTAATTTTTCCTGAATATAGACTCGTATATCTTCCATCCATAAAATTTCCAGAATTTTAGGTTTGGCCAATCAATACCAGATTTTTCTTAAAGTTTCCCCTGTTTCACTGTTTGACTAATCTGACCACTCTTCACTACGAATCAGATTTCTCATTTTACAGAGTTCAAAATGTGTTGTATTTGATTTCATTTGAAACTAGACTCATTAAGGAGTCTAAGCATATAAATTTTATCTTATAACCATTTTTGTACAATTTATAATGATTTTCTAAAAACGGAACAGAGGATTACAGTGTCATTCTGCACTGTCTCACACAACTTTAAATATCTCATTATCGGAAATAAATTTTCTTACACGGTTTCTTTTATAAGAAACTAGACTCATTAAGCTTTAATTTCATAATTTATTCAGCCTCCCATTCAACTCCAACAATTTATGGTGATTTTCTAAATTCATGTTACTGCTGCTGTCCTGAGCAGGTTTATCACAATTTTACTCTTCTGACATATCCTTTTAGCACTTCATAATATCATATCCATTTGGCAACATATCATATCAATAACTTACCTATACTTCATAATAACCATTAGGCTATATGCATAAAAATTTACAATAGAGTTATGATTCTTTTAATATGTGCTTAACATATCATACTCAATCACATTATAGGCTTTAATACTTAAAACTTACCTCGATCGCTAATGTACGTCAATTCCGACTATTCGACCAATTTCCCTTTTTCCACGATCCGACTTTGTTTCCATAAGCTCTTGATGCTCAATCAACAATTTTTAACTTCAAATTTGCAAACAGCAATGTCATCACTTTACATAACAGAAATTAAATTTCATTACTTAAACTATCCACGACGATCACCTTCCGAGCACCTTAATTTTCTTTAAGCTAAACCACCTCATAGTATACATATACACATTCGGCTAATTATAAAACAAATCAGCACTCATAACCGAATCATTGACTAAAATCACATTCGGTAATATGCTTTTAAATAATTTCAATATTTATTAACATCTAAAACTAATTTGCTTGGGGTGCCATGAATTATTCAAATCGGCCGAATATCATTGAATCTCTAAAATCATGCTTATAACCACTTGGCCGAGTTTCACATTTCAAAGCCACATATATATATTATTCAAAGTATTTAACAACACTTAAAAATCCAAAACCATAAAACTCAATTCATATAACACCAAACTCAATGCTAAATCACCCTAGGCACATTCGGCACTAGCACAAGCAGACACACATTTAACTTTTCTAAAATTCAACTTTAACAAGCTTCCTATGCTTCCATGATAAAAACCGAATGCTCATCTTACCACCAACATGCATATTTAATTATCTCAAGCCTCTCTTAATCAATTTTATTCATAATAGCATGAACTCAACAATCCATTACTCATACAAAACAACATAACCGAAAGTCTTACTCATTCCAAAAATTCAAATCTCAACTTGGTCACAAAAATAACTTGATATCTCACCAACACAACATCAACACCAAGCAAGAATGATGCATCCATGGCCGAGTGTCATTTCCATCACATAGCAAGATTTAGACCATGGGCTAGGTAGAACTCAAGCTAACAACTAAAACATGCATGCATCTCATGGAACATCATCAAACATACCTTAGCCTAGTTACATGCATGGCCGAACCTCTTCAATCTTTCTTCTTCCTTCCTCCTTAAAATTTTCGGCCAAGGATGAACCAAAGGATGAACACTTTTTTTTTTGTTTTTCTTTCCTTCAACTCACGGCAAAGGGGGGGACAATCACACATATCCTTTCTTTTTTTTTGTTTCTCATCCTACTAACACTAATATTTTATTGCCCATGCTCTTTATTTTATTGTTTCCTCCCATGATGCACCAACACAACATGTCTATGACATGTTTTGCCCATCACCCTTTGTCCATCCTAATGTCATGGCCGGCCACTACTAGATGGGGGGGGGGAAATTGACATGCAAGTCCCCCCTTTTTCAACATGCACTAATAGGTCCTTATGTTTTGATCTATCACATTTCAAAAATGTCACACATAAGCCCTATTGACTAAATTCACATGAAATTTACTAAATCGAAGCTTAAAATTTTCACACATTTATTTTAGACAATAAATATCATGTTCAAATAATTTGGTTACTCGGTTTAGCGGTCCCGAAACCGCTTTCCGACTAGGGTCAAATTAGGGGTGTCACACTTTCCTTGTTAACTTGAAATCATACTTTCACCGTTGAACCATTTGGAACATTATCGGATACGCATTTAGCCTCAAACATAGGGTCAGGTGCTGATGCCATGTCCCAGACATGGTCTTACACTGACACATCTCGTAACCGATGCATGTCCTAGACATGTCTTAGACTAGCACTCGTCTCAATGCCGATGCCATGTCCCAGACATGTCTTACACTAGCCCACAATAACCCATATGTCATGGCATGGATATCCGATTTATTTCCTAGTTTCAAACGGGAACTCTACTATCTCTATTATCATTATACTTTCTCAATTCCACAATCAAGCAATTCATGCTATATTAATTCAAATACAAATGAACACACACATTAGCAATGTAGTTGTAGTATTTACATACAACTTACCTCGGATTACAAAATGTGGCGACTAGTCGATTTAGTCGATTTGCTTGGCTTTTCCCCGGTCTAGGTTTGGATTCGGTACTTCTTGATCTATAATAGCAAAATGTACTTATTTAGTCTCTAATTAAAATTAGGCAATCGAAAATTCATATCTTTGGTAAAACGACCATTTTGCCTCTAGACTCGAAAATTAATTTTTATCGAATTTCTTCATATCTTAAGCCTAGCCAAACCCTTAATACTCTTATAGTAACCCAAAATTCCCACTATTTCACACATATATCATCTATTTTACAACTTATGCAAAATGGTCTTTTTAGGTGTTTTCATGCTAACACCTTTTGCAAAAGTTATTTATAACACACCCAAGACTCATTTTCTTTCATAAAAACTCAGCAAACATTAAAAATTATTTCATGGAAAAACCTTAAACTCTTAATCATTTTGCAAAATAATACCCTCATTTGAAAGTTCATGCTTCAAGGGTCTCAAAAGTACAATAATATTCAAGAAAAGTCATTAAAATCACTTACTTGCAAGAGGAATGAGTTGCTGAAAAATTTAAAGCTCAAAACCCCTAACAATGGCTGAAAAATTGATGGGAATGAAGAAAGAATGAAAGAAAAAGATGATAGTTAAGCTTAGGGCAATATTATATCATACATTATGTCATCAAATTACCTAATGTTGACTTTTCAACATTTTTATCTCCCATGGATGGCCAGATAAGATTTAAGGGTATTTTTTCCCTTTAAAAACCCCCAAATTAAGGTTCATAACAATTTAACACCCTTAGCTATCAAGTTTAGACTTTTGCACTTTATGCGATTTAGTCCTTTTTCGAAATTAAGCAAGCAAACGCTAAAATTATTTCACCAAATTTTTCCAAGCTCTAATATAAACTTATTATAAGTCCAAAATATTAATAAAATATTTTTTTTGACTTCGGATTGGTGGTTCTGAAACCACTATTCTGACTAGGCCCAAAATTGGGCTGTTACAGAAATGATGAATATGACGTAAGTATTATGATGAAATAAGTTATGATCATGAGACTATGGTAAATTTACATTTAAATATGTTATATTAGTTGAATGTCATATGCATGGTAAGGTTGCTTATTTCTTGCATATGAGCTTACTAAGCTATATAGCTTACTCCGTTTATTTTTCATGTTTTTATAGTGTCGCCAAGCTAACTTGGATCGGAGATCGTCGGAGATTCGAATCACACTATCAAACTTTCATTTTAGGTATTGATGATCTTAGTATTTTGGAAAATGGCATGTATAGGGATTTGGTCATTTTTTTATATGTGTCATTATGATTGGCCTATGTATTAGCTTGTAATAGCTATTTGTTGATTTGGTACTTTGTCATGCTAATTGGCTTATTTTTGGCTAACATGGTTGTAAGCCTAAGTATATTCATAAATGTGCCAATGTCTGTAACACCCCAAACCTGGCCTAGACGTTACGACCGAATCAGACGTGCCACATCAATACCCAAAAACCCGACAAGCTTATGATGTTAAACTGGTTGTCGTAAAAGCTTTTATAGTTTTAAAGCTCGTGTATGCCTAGTGTTTCCTGCTGTTTAAAACGAGTATAGTTGTCAATACGTTTGTTTTTATCAGAATTAAATTTGCAGGTTTGCTTACCGAAAATGTTATTATTGTGAAAACCCGATGTTCTTACTCTAGCAGTTGACAAATACCAAATCATAGCCCAATTAAAAATTAAATCCCCAAATAGCCTTATTACAAAAAAAAACCCAAATATATAATCAGTAAATAATAAAGTCATTCATGATCGTGTGGCCACCCCGAGTCCCTCGCAGCTCCAAACCGTCTAAGGCTGAGGATTACCTGTACAATTAAAAAAAAGGGTGAGTTTACGAAAACTCAGTGTGTAATCCCTTATCAGACTATAGAAAACAGTGCATGCAGTGACAGTCTGGGCCTGAGCCCTATTCAGTATCAGTACAGTCTGGGCTTCAGCCCTTTAATAGTAGCAGTGTGGGCCTAAGCCCAATACAGTTTCAGTATAGTGCAAAATGCAACCCATCCCAAAACCACCCAGCACACCACCGTACCAACCAACACACAATGTGGGGATATCAATCAACCCACCTAACCAGCACACCCATATCCCAGCAAAGCTACCAGTAACAACAACGCAGCGTAGCTGTCAGTAACAGAAAGTGTGGCAAGCCACCAGTATTAGAAAACGTGACATAGTCACCAATACAGTACTTCCTCCATATCATAAACCTAACCCCATGCAGATGTCGTGTCATAAATATTACGTCCACGCAGTATGTCATACTCAAAATCAGTCAAATAAATGTCATACACACATCAACCTACCACTAGCATTATAAAGGTCATTTTGCCAGTTAGGTATAAAACGGTAATTTTTACCCCTCAAGGGTATTTCGGTCATTTAACTACTTTTAAGGTCTCGGTACAGATAATGACCCTTCGAAAGGTCTACAATTGACTTGAATGACTCAGATAACCCATATGGCCAAAACAGTGTAAATGGGCCCAAGGCCCATTACTCGGCCCAAGTGGGCCCACACGCCCCTATGGCCCATTTAGCTTAAGTTCAGTCGTGTCAACGCGGTTTCCATATCCCATTCCACACTTTGTCACTTACCGCATATCCTATCCGTGTGGGGCCCACAGGTCCATTGGGCCCGCATGGCCCATCTCAGCCCAGCAGGGCCCATAACGGCCCTAGTCCATGAAACGCACGCAATGGTCTTATAGTCTACCGCTCTTAACATGTGGCCTCGATTTACCCCACGAG
This sequence comes from Gossypium hirsutum, assembly GCF_007990345.1. NCBI lineage: Eukaryota > Viridiplantae > Streptophyta > Magnoliopsida > Malvales > Malvaceae > Gossypium > Gossypium hirsutum. The sequence goes on along the minus strand of NC_053429.1, from coordinate 52,134,477 downwards.
CGATCGCACGTTCGCAAGGCCTCAAAAATTGAAGTTACGGCTTTTCGGCTTTCCGGCTTTTACCGATACACAATTACGTAATGGTGTGGGAACACACCCCTCGGCTTTTAGTCAGTAACAGAATGGTGTACGATTACACACCTTTTTGGAGAGAAAAACGTCAAACCTTGTGCGCTCAACCTAAATCCAAAATAATGACCCCTTGTCAGTTCTCAAATATTTGGATTACCACCCAACTATGTACTCATAAGTTCCCAACAATATGTATCGCTTACCTTGCTAAGACAAGTAAGGCTCAAATAACCCTTATCCAACGATCCCCCTCCTATGGACAACAATTTGCATTAACATCCCATTTGTTCAGTAACCTTAACAATACTTCATTAAAACCAAGTGCACTACTTATCGAGACGTGAACTAAAAACGAAAGACAATAGCCTTCGGCCCACCCCCTTGGCTAAAGGTCACGACCCCCTGGCACCATTTGAACGAGAAGAAAAATGTTAGGTGAACCTATCCCCACAGCGGCAAAGAGGATTCGGCTCAAGAAACACCCAAATCGAACATGGAAAAAAAAGAACCTTCCACAATTCGGCTAGAGAAAACACTTACCCTCCAGTAAATGAGATTAAGAATCGGTTAGGCCCCCACAATTTCGGTCACACAAGGAGAGAAGTAATCGGCTAATTTCCGGAGAGAAAGAAACAATGAAAGGAAAAATGAGGAGTTGGGTTCAGTTTATTCAACTCTAGAACCAAGAAAAGTGATGTTTGAGACAACAAAAGGGAAAAAAGGTCACCAATATTCGGCTAAAGAGAATTCGGCAATCTTGACACAAAGAAGAAGAGAAGAAGAAATTGAGAAGAAATGACACACGGCTTTCGGTAAAGTGACACTTACAATTCGGCACAAAAGGGTATCACCAAATAAAACCCAAAAGTAGAAGAGGAGAATTCGACACCTACTCCTAAACACAAATTGCCAAAATGCCTAACTCAAAACCCTTTGGCCAAAATTTCCCCAACAACTTACCTATTCGGATACAACTCTCCCCCCTCTCCAACTCCTTGAAAATCTCCAAGATTTTCTCCCCTTATCATTCCTTGATATTCTCCACAACAAGTTTATGACCCATTCAAACTTCCCATTACCAAAGTTCAAATCCCACACAACTCTTGCCATCCCCTTCTAGAAAAATAATTGCTCCTTGTTTGTAATGGGATTCGAACCCAAGCTATCACTATTTCCAAGTTACGCCACATGCCACCAAGCCACAAGGCTTTTTGTGTCATAAAACACACGCGATCACCTATGAAGCCTAGGTGCCAGTGCTCAGGGTCTTTTATGAGCAAAACAAAAATCTTCAAAAGCCGAAGCTCGAAACCCAAGACCTCTCAAATATTCCCAAACACACCCAAATCACTTAACCAACACACCAAACAAGCAATTAGTGCCAACATAAGCAAAATCTTGTCACCCTATGTTTAGGCGCGCAATCAGATCCGCTTAATTATATAAATGTACTCTTAGACAGGGTCTATTCCTCCTCTGAATAAGAGCTTATCTTGAATCAGTATCCTGGGATATCAAAACAAGAATTAAGAACACATAATTAAGAACAAGTTAAATATTTATCATACAATTAAGAAAATAATAACAAGATTCATCTTAGGTTTCATTCCCCCTAGGTATTTAGGGGATTTAGTTCATAACTAAATAAGAAAACATCTTAGAAAAATAAAGAATACAAAACATCAAGAAAACCCAAACTCCTGAAGGGGAATAGCGGAGAGATCTTCAGTCCTGATGATGAATCCGGCTGGTGATAAACTCCTAGTAGATGCCACAGATCCCTAAATTGTCACTACCACACCGAATGGGGAAATCCCTCTTACGGTACTCAGCATTTTTTCATTCGGTACGGTGGAGGTGAGTCATCCCAAGTTCGGCACTTTTAAGGTAAACAACACCCGTTTAAAACCTTATTTTAAGATTGATAGCAGGAATGAGGAGTATAAACTCCTTGAACCACCATGATCATTCAACGAAGAGGTGAGTCGAGCTTAGACTATAAATAAGTGCCTCTTAGGAGGAAACTCGAGCACTAACTATATTAACTTCTTTCAAAATTTAGTCTTCAACATCTGACTTACTAACGGAGCTCTTTAATACAGGTTTTCCATAGAGACACGGCCAAGCACACAGACGTGCTTATGGCCGTGTGAAAACAGGGAAAGGATTTCCCCAACATGGGCTACGATAAAATGCCACAGCCATGCGACATGGCCGTGGTCGAGCCTGCTTAAACAACATGGGCGTGCGGCACTCCCGTGTCTAGCACCCGTGGACCACACTGTCAGAATGAAAGGAGCATGCGAAAACCTACACGACCGTGGGAGAAGTGAACCACATCACACACGGCCGTGTAACATGATCATGAAGACATACGCCCTATACACACGGGCGTGCAAGAAGGCCGTGTGACGACACCACAATTCGCGATGACACGAACGGGACGCGAACCACACGGGCGTGTGCACCGGCTGTGCTACTTCAAAAATTAGAATAATTATCTTATTTTCTTTTCTGTTATTAAGTTTTTAAGATCCACTTGTTTTCCTTTTAAAAATGGCTTACCTTCAGAGTCAAGCTTGCCATCCAGAGTTATCTCCAATACTCGATCTCACCAATCCAAGAATATCATCCATTCTTAATACAGGAAGTTTCGCTTCTCCCCCTATCTTCTTTTTATATTTTAATATCTATCTTTGTACATTGAGGGCAATGTACGTCTTAAGTGTGGGGGGATATTTATTTCATTATCAGAAAAATCCCTGAATGATTGCTTTGTTCTCTTGGAAAGGTCTCGTATCATATTTAAGATAAATTGTAATTAATTTATGATTTTGATTGATATATCTTGAATTAAAACATAGGAAATTATGCATTGATTGTTTAAACTTTAAGGCATTAGAGAATCAAGCATGATGAGTTGATTTTTAAGAATTTAAAATCTTAGGCTGTTTCCCCAAAGTTTAGGTATTACTTTGAATTGGAATTCACAAGTTTTTAACATAAAAAAGCCAAAATTTTTGTGAGATTTTTGAGCCTTTTGAGCATCTATTAATTCTTTCATGCTCACTTTTATTATTGCTTTGAGTGCGTCAGTATTGAACTGTTATTCTAGAACTTGCTTAATTATGCATGTCGAGACCACACTATTTGATTTGATATGTCAAAATGATTAAGGCACTTAGGATTAACCCACTCATGCCATGAAAAGCCTACCTCCACGATTAACCCCTAGTAAACCCCCTTGAGCCTAACAAACCATTCTTTGTATTACCCTAATATTAACCCTTAACCCATTATTGTTGAAATCCCCTAAATTAATCCCTATTTTTGTTGAGATTTGAGTTGAATGGATTGCTTAGCTATGTTTTGTTCTTAATAGTTAGTTTATGTTATTTAACTTGTTCTTAAAAAAAACTATATATTTATTAGTAATTTCAAATTCTGAGAGAAGCTTTGTTGTACGCAAATGAAGACTAACTCTTTTTCTAATTAGGCAATTTTTCAATTCAATCTCGATTCTAACCCTTTTTTTTAGCTTGTGACCACACCCCCTAACCAAGCCTCACTACGATCCTCTAAAGACCTTTTGATTGATGTATCATCTTAAATTATAGTGGTGGAGATTTGATTTTCATGCAAGCCTATGGTAATGACTTTTCATTATTGACTATTGAGTGCTTCATTTATTGTCCTTAAACACCTGGAGTGATTTGAGTGAATCTTTAGTGAGGATGTGAAACTCTGTGATATTCTGAAGCAAAGGTAATTACTTAGATGCAGAGAGACACCTATGTTTGCATGGTTAAATACTCAACTTGGAATGTTTGAAATTTTTATGTTCTTTTAGATGAATTCTCAATGTATGATTAGCTATGGATTATTCTGAGATATTTTCGATAAAAATTATAAGTTTAGGAGAATTTATTTGGATTATGAGTTGAGGATTTTGCTTGAGGACAAGCAAATGCTTAAGTGACGGGGTATTTGATAAGCCGTAAATTATACATATTTTTACCCCATCTTTAACGCATTTTGTGGATGATTTTCAATTAGAATTGGTGAATTTAATGCTCCTAATGCTTTAATTTCATGTTTTATACTTAGGAGAGCATAGGAGAGCGAAAGGAACGAGAAACGGGCCAAAAATAGAGAAAATTGGCCAAATTACAAACTCAACACGGCCTGGACTTCCTCACACGGGCAACCCATACGGCCGTGTCAATCTGGCAGAATCGAAGCACGACTCACACGGGTATAGCACACGCCCATGCTGTTCTAATAGGCTCGAACACGGTCTGAAGTAATCGCACACAGGCATGTTACACGGGCGTGTCCATGCCGAGCCCAAGTTGAGTCCGATTCGAAAAAGGCTAATTTTGAGGGCTAATAGGCATTCCAAAGCCTATAAATACACCCTAGAAGAGGAGAAAAGAGGAGACACAGAGAATAGCGAGTAAGGAATTACTCCAAGGAAGCCGATTGACCCATCTTAGAAGCTGGATTCATCATCAAGACTGAAGATCTCTCCTCAATTTCCCTTCAGGAGTTTTGGGTTTTCTTTATGTTTTCTGTTCTTTATTCTTCTGAGATGTTTTCTTATTTCGTTATGAACTAAAATCCCTAAATACCTAAGGGGAATGAAACTTAAGACAAATCTTATTGTTATTTTCTGAATCGTATGATAAATATTTAACTTATTCTTAATCATGTGTTCTTAATTCTTGTTTTGATATCCTAGGATACTGATTCAAGATAAGCTCTTACTTAGAGGAGGAATAGACCCTGTTTAAGAGTACATTTGTCAGAATTAAGCGGAGTTGATTGCGTGCCTAGACATAGGGTGACAAGATTTTGCCAGATTAGGGTGAAACCTAATAGGGGGATCCATAGATCGAGTTAATGCAACCTTAGAGTGTTAAGTAGAGAAAAGTCTCAATTATTCAATCTAGGGATTGACGTTATTAATCTTGAATAGGGATAATAACATAACTTAGGGATCTCTACGGAACAAGTTGAATGAATAAATCATCTGATTCGGAGCCAGAATAACAAGTAAAGTCTAGGTGGATTTTTCCTTAGGTATTGTCTTAAGTCAATCGATTTTCCCCAAAAGCAATTCCCCAATTCTTTTCTTTGTGAGTTCTTAGTTTAGATAATTAGTTAATTAAAACAAAACCCCATTATTCTTAGGCTAGATAATAAAAAAACAGTCATTACTAGTACTTTTAGTTCCTTTGGGTTCGACAATCCGGTCTTGCTAAAACTATACTACTGTTTGATAGGTACACTTGCCTACATCGCGATAATAGTTAGTTTCAAGAACGATTGATAGGACTTTATCACCAATCTTAAGTTGATTTGGAGAGGTATCAGGTTTGTTCTGGCGTAGTTTTGGATTATTGTGTGTTCTCGGTGTATGTGTTCGCCATTCATCTAGCTCCTCTATTTGCAACCTTCGTTCTTCATGAATAGATCCTCTACTATTGTTTGAGAGTGGCTCTTGTACTTCCTTCAGACTTATCTCCTACAAAGTGGGTTGTATCATGTGGTCAGTTTTAATAGAATGGTTTAGACGATCACTTTCAATTTCCGATGTGTTGTCAAAATTGCGAGCTTGAAGGGTGAATGTTTCGTCTCCTACGCGAAGTGTGAGCTCACCTGTGCCAACATCAATAATTTTTTTAGCAGTTGGTAAAAAGGGCCATCCTAGGATTAAATGAGTATTGCTATCGTCTTCTATGTCTAAGACAATGAAGTCAACGGGAAATATAAATTTATCGATTTTGACTAGCTCATCTTCAATAATTCCCCTAGGAAATCTTATAGATTTATTTGCTAATTGAATGCTCATCCTAGTCTGTTTGGGTTTCCCGAGACCCAGTTGCTTAAAAATTTTATATGGCATGAAGTTGATACTAGCCTCTAAATCAGCTATCGCATTATTAACATCTAAACTACCAATTAAGCAAAGAATCGTAAAACTCCCTGGATCTTTTAGTTTGTCCGGTAGCTTATTTTTCAGAATAGCTGAGCACACTGCGTTTAGCTCCATATGCGGCACCTCGTCCAACTTCCGCTTATTTGCTAAAAGCTCTTTTAAAAATTTCATTGCGTTTGGCATCTGCGATAGGGCTTCAATAAATGGTAAGTTAATATGTAATTTTTTTAAGAGTTTAAGGAATTTACCAACTTGTTCATCTGAGCGGTCTTTCCTTGTCACGTTGGGTATGGTACACGAGGTTTATATTCAATATTCACTGATTTGTTTGTATTTTGATCTACCTCACCTTGACCTTTGCTTACGACAGTTTCTTGCCTCGGTTCTGGTTCAGGCTCAACGACTCCTTCATCTTGAATATTAATCGCGTTGAGCTATTCCCTTGGATTGGGTTCAGTATTACTTGGCAAACTACCTTGTGGTTGTTCAGAGATTAGTTTGGAAAGCTGGCCTATTTGAGTTTCGAGCCTTTGGATCGATGCTTGTTGATTCTTAAGTGCTGTCTCGGTGTTCTGAAAACGAGTTTTTGACACCGATATAAACTTTGAGAGCATCTCTTCAAGGTTCGGCTTCTTTTCCTATTGGTAGGGTGGATGCTGAAAACCCAGAGGATGTTGTGGTCTTTGATTTCCTTGGCCTCCCCACGAGAAATTGGGATGGTTCCTCCAACCTACATTATAAGTGTTACTAAATGGATTGTTTTGAGGTCGAGGATTATTACCCATGTAGTTTAGTTGCTCATTATCCATGTTATGACCATAAGGATGGTACTCCTAATGGCTTGGTCCACCGCTACTCTCTTCGCATTGCATCACTGGGTGAGCCTGTGAAGAACTAAGAAAACCATCAATCTTTTTATTCAAGAGTTCTACCTGATTTGACAGCATGGTGACTGAATCGACGTTATAAACACCGGCTATTTTTGTTAGCTTTGTCCTCATGACTTGCCACTGATAGTTATTCAGTGACATCTCTTCAATAAACTCATAGGCATTTTCAGGTGTTTTATTATTGATGGTTCCATCAGCCGCTGTGTCAACCATTTGCCGAGTCAAAGGATTCAGACCATTATGGAATGTTTGAACTTGGAGTCAAAGTGGTAATCCATGGTGAGGGCACCTTCTCAAAAGCACCTTGTATCTCTCCCATGCATCGTAGAGTGTTTCTAAATCCATCTGCACAAAAGAAGAGATATCATAACGTAATTTAGCAGATTTAGCCGGCAGAAAATATTTTAGTAAAATTTTTTCGGTCATTTGTTCCCAAGTAGTAATTGATCCTCGTGGTAACAAGTTCAACCACTGTTTAGCTTTGTTCCTCAATGAAAAGGGAAACAACCGAAGACGAATGGCATCATCAGAAAAATCCATTGATTTTAAATGTATCGCATAGTTCTAAAAAGTTGGTTAAATGAGCGTTGGGATCCTCATCCTGCAAACCATCAAACTGAACAAATTGCTGTATCATTTAAATAGTGTTAGGTTTTAATTCAAAAGTATTTGCAGCTACAGCAGGTCTAACTATGCTCGATTCAGTTCCTGTTAAAGAGGGTTTAGCATAATCATACATAGTGCGTGGAGCAGGATTTTGATTAACCGCAATTGCAGGAGGTAGCTGATTGCCTTGGTTTTCAGCCATCTCTTCAGTTGGGGGTTAAGTATCATCTTCTTGCTCGTTCTTTGTGTATTTTAAGCTACGCCTTATTTCTCTTTGGTTTCTACGAACTGTACGATCAATTTCTTCGTCAAAAAGTAATGGTCCCGACGGGTTTCTTCTAGTCATAAACTATAAAAACCTGTCAAGAGAAAGAAAAAGTAGGTTAATAAATAATAATAATAAAATAAAATTAAATTGTAAGAAAAATAAATTGCTAAATTAATAAAAATTGAGCGTTCCAAATTTCTTAGTTCCCCGGCAACGGCGCGAAAAACTTGATCGCGTTATTTCGTGATAGGTTTTAAATATTTATAATTACTCGTTCTTGAAACTAACTATTATCGCGATGTAGGCAAGTGTACCTATCGAACAGTAGATTGTTTTAGTAACACCAGATTGTCGAACCCAAAGGAACTAAAAGTACTAGTAATGGCTGTGACAGCCCAAAATTGACCCTAGTCGGGAAGTGGTTTCGGGACCGCTAAACCGAGTCATAAAAATAATTAACCGTCATAATTGATGCTCATTATATGTACATGTGCATGTGTGAAAATTTCGTGTTTGAATTTTGTTTAATTGTAGGTGAATTTTAGTAAATAGGACTTATGTGAGAAAATTTTGAAATGTGATAGGTCAAAGCATAAGGATTTATTAGTGCATGAAATAAAAAGGGGGACTTGCATGTCAATTTCCCCCCCTAATTAGTAGTGGCCGGCCATGACAAGCATGGTAGACCAAGTGTGATGGGCAAGAACATGTCATAAACATGTTGAGTTAGTGTTTCATGGGAAGTATGATAAAATAAGGAGCATGGGCATAAAATAATGAAAGGGAATATGATGAAAACAAAAAAAAAAGTGTGTGGTTGTTCCCCCTCCATTTTGCCGAAACTAGAAAGAAAAAACAAAAAAAAAAGTGTCCATCTTCCTTCATTTCCCTTGGCCGAATGTTCTAAGGAAGAAAGAAAAACAAGTTGTGTTCTTTGGTTCTTCTTGGCCGAATTGAAAAGAAAAAGAAGAAATTGAAGTTAAGGCATTTGGTCACCTTTAAATTGATTAAGAAGCTCTTGAATATTCGGTGCCTAGGGGAAAAGTTTCTAAGAAGTTTGGCCATGCATGTAACTAGATTGAGGTATGTTTGATATTATTCTTTGAGATTCATGTATATTTTAAGTTGTAAGTTTGAAATCTACCTAGCCATGGTTCAAATTTTGTTAATTGATGGAGATGATATTCGGCCATGAATGTTACATTCTTGGTTGGTATTTTGATGTCTTTGGTGATGAGGTATGAAGATGGTTGATTTTGAGTGTTTAATAAAAAGGATACATGAATTATTGTTAAATAATGGTCGAATGTAGCATGATTAAAGATGTGAATAAATTGAAGTTAAGGAGGTTGTCAATGAAAAATATGAGTTGGATGAGTTTTAAAGAATAAAAATTTAGGTGACTAGAGGTCAAGGACATTCGGTCAAAGGCTTGTGTGCTAGCAAAATCGGCCTAAATGTCGTTTTGATGTGTTGAATTGAGTAAGCTAGATGTTGGAACACATAAGGATTCGGCCTTCTAAAACAATAGAGATAAGTGTATGAAAGGCTAAGTTTAAGTAGTAAGGCCGAATAGGTTGTAGATAAGGCACTTGTGAGTTCTTGGCCAAGCAATTGACAAATTAAATTAGAGTTCTTGTGACGTATAATGTCAAGTCTAACTTGGTATATTTGGCCACCTAATTAAGTACATCGGTGGTGTTGAATGTAATCTTACACATTCGGCCATATGGGGTAAAAATGGGTCGAGTGTTCATGAGATGAAATTAGGTGTTTAAATGATGTTATAGTTGACATTGTGCATATATACTTGCATTCGGCCATCTAATTGAGTATGAAGGTGGTGTTAAATCTAATTGTGATACCCATTCCGAAGTATATATATACATATATATATATACATAAGTATGCCCATTCGTGATGTTACCTTTAATTATGTGTATAATCGACTAAATGGGTAATTAGTGAGGATGGTTGCCGAATATACAGACATACATATGCATGTGTAATTGAATTATGAATGTTTAGCAAGATGGTTAAACTAGTTGATTTATTGATTAAGCTCAAGGAGTTAAAGGAGGAGAATCAAGCAAAGGCAAAGAAAAGATCATCAAGTAGCCGAGTTGGAACCGTCTTACCCAACACAAAGTAAGTCATTAAGCATATAGTTTGTATTAATTTAAATGGTCATAACGTCTATGTAATGATGCTGAATGGAATGATAAATATATATATACATGTATGCATGTGGTGATGAAAGTGTTGAATGAAAAGAAAAGAGGTGAGATGTATTGAGTTGTTGATCTCGGCACTAAGTGTGCGGGTATAAACATTTATGATCATGAGATTGGCACTAAGTGTGCGGGTTTAAATTGTACAGCACTAAGTGTGCGAGTTTGATTATATAGCACTAAGTGTGCGAGTTTGATTATATAGCACTAAGTGTGCGAGTTGATTATATAGCACTGAGTGTGCGGACTTAATATATACTTTTGAATCACTATGGACACTAAGTGTGCGACATTATTGAGTTGATCACGGACAGCGGATCGGGTAAGTACCTTGAGTTCATGGCTAATAGGCGCTATGTTTATATTTGGAGTTGAGCTTGGTAAGTTTGAACCTATGTGACAATTATAATTGAAGTCACGTACATAAGATTTATCGTGGAATAGGTGAAAGGTCGTTTAGTTGTATGATTGTAACGAAAATACAATGATGTATGAAAATGCCTCAAATATCCTATTGATTAGTATATGGAATGTGAATGCATGACTTGGTATGAGATTGAACCGATAGGTCTAAGGAACTATGGTATGGTTCGGTATGGATGGAGTAACTAGCCTCGTTCCATTTTGTTTCCTCTTGTGATAATGTTATTAATGGATGGTAGTGCATTGCTTATGATTTACTGAGTTATATACTCACTCGGTGTTTCCTTGTCACCTATTTTAGGTTTCTTGGACTCGTCTCTTTTTGTGTGATCGGGCCGTCATCGAAGTCATCACACCGGCTAGCAACTTTTGGTATCTTCTTTTTAGTCGGTCTAGGAGAACATTTCGGCATGTATAGGCTAATATGTTTTGTTGAAATTTGGTATGTAAGCTTTTAGCCATGCGAAAATGGCATAAATGTTCGGTTGGATTTGGTTCTATAATGTTAGGTCGTAAGTCTTGGAAATTCGATTTTTATGCCATATGTCATGGTTGATTATTTTTGGTGTCAAAATTCATGATATGGCAATAGTGTAGTAGGGAGATGTTTGACACTGATTAGCCCTTGGCATGGCTAGTCATGATCATAATTTGTGATATGTATGATGAATTACTAGTTAGATCAAGGAGAAATCACGAAATAGGCATAGTTGCTTTAGTCACAGATGCTGGCAGCAGCAGTGACGTGAGATTGAAAAATCACTAAAAATAGTAGGAGTGGAATCAATTAATGAATAAATTATGTAATCGAAGCTCGATGAGTCTATTTTCATATAGAAGAAACGAAATGACCATATGAGCTGTATGTTAGGAGATAATTAAACTCTTGTGAAATAGGGCCAGAGCGATTTCTGGATTCCCTGTTCCGACTTTGGAAATTCATTATAAATTAACCAGAGATAATTAGAAGTCATGCCATATGTGCATAGATTCCCCTTCGAGTCTAGTTTCTATAGAAACAAAGACATCAGTAATGAATCCCTGTACAGCGAGATATCCAAGTCGTAATGCGCAAAGGTCAGTGTAGTCGATCCCTGTAACATGGGAGATTTTGACTAATAAACTGTACTAATTGGCCCAACCAAAAATTCTAGAAAAAAATATGTAGATGGGAATATGAGTCTAGTTTCAGGGAAAATTTACGGAACTGGATTTCGAGTTTTAGAACTCAAGATATGATTTTTAAAGTGACTAGTACGCAGATTGGCAGCTTGTCTGGGAAATTTTTTTAAGTGGTTTGAAGTCTGTTAACACCTCGTGTTCGACTCCGGCGACGGCCTCGGGTTCGGGGTGTTACAATGGCTGTCTTTTTATTATCTAGCCTAAGAATAATGGGGTTTTGTTTTAATTAACTATTTATCTAAACTAAGAACTCACAAAGAAAAGAATTGGGGAATTGCTTTTGGGGAAAATCGATTGACTTAAGACAATACCTAAGGAAAAATCCACCTAGACTTTACCTGTTATTCTGGCTCCGAATCGGACGATTTATTTATTCAACTTGTTCCGTAGAGATCCCTAAGTTATGTTATTATCCCTATTCAAGATTAATAACGTCTAATCCCTAGATTGAATAATTGAGACTTTTCTCTAATTAACACTCTAGGGTTGTATTAACTCAATCTATGGATCCCCCTATTAGGTTTCACCCTAATCCAGCAAAATCTTGTCACCCTATGTCTAGGTGTGCAATCAACTCCGCTTAATTATGACAGTACTCTTAAACAGGGTCTATTCCTCCTCTGAGTAAGAGCTTTTCTTGAATCAGCATCCTGGGATATCAAAACAAGAATTAAGAACACATAATTAAGAACAAGTTAAATATTTATCATACGATTCAGAAAATAATAACAAGATTCGTCTTAGGTTTCATTTCTCTTAGGTATTTAGGGGTTTTAGTTCATAACAAAATAAGAAAACATCTCAGAAGAATAAATAATACAAAACATAAAGAAAACCCAAAACTCCTGAAGGGAAATTGAGGAGAGATTTTCAGTCTTGATGATGAATCCGACTTCTGAGATGGGTCAATCGGCTTCCTTGGAGTAATTCCTTCCTCCCTATTCTCCATGTATCCTCTTTTCTCCTATTGTAGTGTGTATTTATAGGCTTTGGAATGCCTATTAGCCCTCAAAATTAGCCTTTTCCGAATTGGACTCAACTTGGGCTCGGCAGGGACACGCCCGTGTGACACGCCCGTGTGCGATTACTTCAGGTCGTGTTCGAGCCTGTTAGAATGGCACGGGCGTGTGCTATACCCGTGTGAGTCGTGCTTTGATTCTGCCAGATTGACATGGCCGTGTGGGCTGCCCGTGAGGAAGTCCAGGTAGTGTTGAGTTTGTACTTTGGCCCATTTTCTCTTTTTTCGGCCCGTTTCTCATTCCTTTCGCTCTCTTATACTCTTCTAAGTATAAAACATGAAATTAAAGCATTAGGAGCATCAAATTCACCAATTCTAATGGAAAATCATCCATAAAATGCGTTAAACATTGGGTAAAAAATGTATAAATTACGGTTTATCAAGAAAAAATTATGGGTTTTTGATGTTTAGACTCGTGAATTCCAATTTAAAGTAATACCTAGACTTGGGGAAACAACCTATAATTTTAAATTCTTAAAAATCAACTCATCATACTTGATTCTTTAATGTCTTAAAGTTTAAACCATGAATGCATAAATACCTATGTTTTAATTCAAGATATACCAATCAAAATAATAAATCAATTAAAATTGTTCCTAAATATGATATGAGTGTTTTTCAAGAGAATAAGGTAATCATTTAGGGATTTTTCTGATAATGAAATGAATGCCCCCACACACTTAAGATGTACATTGCCCTCAATGTACAAAGATAGGTATTATAGAATTTAAAAATAAGATAAGGAGAGAAGTGAAACTTCCTGTATGATGAATTTCTCGAACTGGAGTTTTAGAGAGTAATTAGTTCGAGAGTTGAGGAGGATACTCCGGTGGTCCTAGAGGTTCATTAGTCCATAAGTCCTGCGCCAAAAGAATATTATATCTAGTGGTAGCTATGGTCGTGGTCGATCAGGACGTGACAGTCGTGGAGAACCTTTCCCGGTGGAGTTTTAGTTCCTATGTGATAATGAGCTTAAGAACTCTATATAACTGTGATAAAATCAGGAACTTCTTAGGAGATATTAGGAAGAATAATTACTCGAAAAGTAATAACCGATTTAATAATTAAAAATAAAATTTCTAAAATCTAATAAAAATAAAAAATAATTTCAATAAAAATTAAAAACATAAAATAAGAAATAAATATTTCTAAACATCTTCATCGCTGGATGATTCGTAAGGTGGGACTGGCGATGAGATGTGGAGGTGCTAACAAATCTGCTGAAGAGTAGCATCAATGTTGTCAAATCGTTGAAAACACTACTGCTCGAATCAGGTGAGGTACTAAGAGATGTCAGCATATGAAACCGCCGCATGAACTAGACGAGAGGGTGGTGGTGGCTGAGTCGGTGGGTCCTCATACTGCGAAGGGACATCATCAAAAATGTCCTCGTAGGCTTCCTCCTCGGTAGATTGGGCGAGACGATACTGGGGAGGGTAGGTTCCTCGGCGCCTCTCAATCATCCTCATACTAAGCATACTCGAGATGCCTTGTGGAGACATCTGGCCGATGAGGGTGAGGGATGATTCTTGGGCTGCGGTGTTGAGGAGCCCGAAGTGTCGCACCAGTTGAGTTACATAAGGGCCAATGGAGATGACCCCCTTCCTATGTCACTTTGTTTGGTGCTGAATTCGAGGGCAATAAAGTAGGCAAGGTCGATGACGTGCACTTGTGATATGCACCATAAGGAGTAAACGTCGTGGGTGTTGACGACGCTAGTGCTCTCTCGCCTCCCTGTAATCGTGTGAGCTAAAATAGCGTGTAAGTACCTCAAGGATGGCGGGAGAACTGATTCCTTGGAGCGGCTAGGATTGTAGGAGGCCGTGCTAGGGGCCAAAGTGTGCCAACACTTCGAGGGAGAGAAATGTATATGGCGACTGAGAGCATGTAGTTCATTCTCCTCCTTGAACTCCTCCGTATATAAGCCTAGTGCAGCACCAAACTCTGGGACGCTTAGCTGGCGGATTAACCCACCTAAGCAAAACTGGACCGTGTTGGAATCGTCGTACCTTGTCATTACGGTCTGAAGATGGAATGTTGAGCAGAGTTCCATTGTGAGCTCGACGTATGTCAGCTCGATAATCCTGAAGAATAGCTCCCAAGGGTCGGTGGTTAGAAGAGCCCGAATCGCGTCAGCCATTTGAACTTGTTCTATGGCAGCCCAGTCGATACAACGGCCCGCAATTAAGGGTCAGGCCTGACGTATTTGGAAAAGCTCTTCTTGGGGCCCTTGGGGGAACTTAGGAGAGGGTGACGAATTTTTGCGGTTGGACCCACGGAAGAGGACGCTTCCTTCCTCTTCTTCGAGGCTGGTACGGTGGTTTTCTTTCCTCTTAAAGACGACATGGTACCTGAGATCAGAATCATTAAGTCATCTTGATGAGTGGTCAAAGTAGAAGGAATACAATTTTCAATTAAAAAGCTAAATTTCAACCATAACTAAACATAACTAATATAATAATTTCGTGACTTTATCATTGTATATAGTAATGGCATGTGTAAGAAAAAAGAATGAAGCTTTCCTAACAACATGAAATGTATGATAAGTAATTGAAAAATGAAAGTTACATGAGAGACATTGGCATGGAAATGTCATGAGGATGGGCATGGTAAAGTCATGGGATGAAGTTTCCCTAATCACTTGATTTTAACATGCATTGTATAATAACTAACCTAAGAATGCAAACTAAAGGATAAAATAATGAGCAAAATGAAAAATAGTTCAAAAGCAATGAAGATTATGCTAATAATAAGCATTAGTAATGAGTAAAATAGAAGTGAAAGGAGTAAACAAACGCTAAGGGAGAGAGATTGAGCGTCAAAAACGAAGTTGGAGGCAGCGCACGGGTGAAGAAAGTGAATAGTACAGGGTATTTATAGATTTTGGGGCACACGGCCATGGCACACGCCCGTGTTCCCCAATTTCAGCTCGTGTGATTTGTGAATTTTAAATTTGGGCACGTCTGACATTTAGTACACGCCCGTGTTCCTCAGGCATGTGAGTTCACATGGTCGTGTCGCTTGGCCGTGTCTAGCTTCGTTCACTTCTCCTACGCTCTTGTGTTCAAGCTCCATGCCCTTGTTAATTGGGTAGGCTTGACCACGGGTGTTAGACACGGGTGTGTCGCACGCCTGTGTTGTTTTGGCAGGCTCAGCCATGGCCATATCACACAGTCGTGGCGTTTTATTGTAGCTCGTGTTGGGGAAATCCTTGCCCTGTTTCCACACGACCTTAAGCACGTCTGTGTGCTAGGCCGTGTCTCTATGGAAACACGTGTATTCAAGATTTCTATTAGTAAGTTAGGAGTTAAATACCAAAATGTAAAGAAATTAATATTGTTAGTGCTTGGGTTGCCTCCTGAGAAACGCTTATTTATAGTCTAAGCTCGACTTACCTCTCCTTTGTATGATCATGGTGGTTCGAGGAGTTTATACTCCTCATTCCTGCTATCAATCTTATCAAAATAAGGTTTTAATCGGGTGTTGTTTACCTTAAAAGTGCCGAACTTGGGATGACTCACCTCCATCGTACTGAATGGAAAAATACTGAGTATCGTAAGAGGGATTTCCTCATTCAGTGTGGTAGTGACAATGTGGGGATCTGCGGCATCTAATAAGACCTAATCACCAACCTTAAGTTTATTTGGAGAGGTATCGGGCTCGTTTTGGCGTAGTTTCGATTTGTCGGGTGTTCTTGGTTTGTGTGTTCGCCATTCATCGCGTTCCTCGATTTGTAGTCTTCGATCTTCATGAACAAGTCCTCTACTATTGCTTGAGGACGACTCGTGTGCTTCCTTCAGACTCATTTTCTGTAAGTAGGTTGCACCATATTGTTAGTTTTAGCAGGATGGTTTAAATAATTACCTTCAATCCCGGATGTGTTGCTAGAATTTCAAGCTTGAAGGGTGATTGTTTTGTCTCCCACCTGAAGTGTGAGTTCACCTGTGCCAACATCAATGATGGTTTTAGCAGTTGCTAAAAAGGGCCTTCCTAGGATTAAGGGAGTGTTGCTATTCTCTTCTATGTCTAGAACAATAAATTCAACGGGAAATATAAATTTATCAATTTTAACTAGCACATCTTCAATAATACCTCTAGGGAATCTTATTGTTTTATCTTCTAATTGAATGCTCATCCTAGTCTGTTTGCGTTTCCCGAGACCTAGTTGCTTAAACATTTTGTAAGGCATGACGTTGATACTAGCCCCTAGATCAGCCAATGCATAATTAATATCTAAACTACCAATTAAGTAAGGAATAGTAAAGCTCCCTGGGTCTTTTAGTTTGTTAGGTAGTTTATTTTGGAGAATGGCCGAGCAAACTACGTTCAGCTCCACATGCGATGCCTCGTCCAACTTTCGCTTATTTACTAGAAGCTCCTTTAAAAATTTCATTGCGTTTGACATCTACGATAGAGCTTCAATAAACGGTAAGTTGATATGTAATTTTTTTAAGAGTTTAAGGAATTTACCAAATTGTTCATCTGAGCGGTCTTTCCTTGTCACGTTGGGGTATGGCACACGAGGTTTATATTCGTCAGTTACTGGTTTGTTTATGTTTTGATCTACCTCACCTTGACCTTTGCTTACCACGGTTTCTTGCCTCGATTCTGGTTCAGGCTCAACGACTCCTTCGTCATCTTGAATATTAATTGTGTTGAGCTGTTCCCTTGGGTTAGGTTCAGTGTTACTTGGCAAGCTACCTTGTGGTCGTTCGGAGATCAGTTTAGAAAGCTGGCCTATCTGAGTTTCGAGCCCTTGGATCGACGCTTGGTGAATTTTAAATGCTGTCTCAGTGTTCTGAAAATGAGTTTCTGACACCGATATAAACTTTGAGAGTATCTGTTCAAGGTTCGGCTTCTTTTCCTGTTGGTAGAGTGGTTGCTGAAAACTTGGAGGATGTTGTGGTCTTTGATTTCCTTGGCCTCCCCACGAAAAATTGGGATGGTTCCTCCAACCTGCATTGTAAGTGTTACTAAATGGATTGTTTTGAGGTCGAGGATTATTACCCATGTAGTTTAATTGCTCGTTATCCATGTTGTGTCCATAAGGTTGCTATTCCGAATGGTTTGTTCCACCTCCACTTGCTTCGCATTGCATTACTGGGTGACCCTATGAAGAATTAAGAAAACCATCAATCTTTTTATTCAAGAGTTCTACCTGATTAGAGAGCATGGTGACTGAATCGACGTTATAAACGTCGACTGTTTTCGTTGGCTTTATCCTCATGACTTGCCACTGATAGTTATTTAGTGACATCTCCTCTATAAACTCATAGGCATCTTCCGGTGTTTTATTGTTGATGGTTCCGCCAGCAGCTGCGTCAACTATTTGTCGAGTCGAAGGATTCAGACCATTTTGGAATGTTTGTACTTGGCCCCAAAGTGGTAACCTATGGTGGGGGCATCTTCTCAAAAGGTCCTTGTATCTCTCCCATGCATCATACAGTGTTTCTAAATCCATCTGTACAAAAGAAGAGATATCATTACGTAATTTAGCCATTTTAGCCGGCAAAAAATATTTTAGTAAAAATTTTTCAGTCATTTGTTCCCAAGTAGTAATTGACCCTCGTGGTAACGAGTTCAATCATTGTTTAGCTTTGTTCCTCAATGAAAAGAGAAACAATCGAAGACGTATGGCATCATCAGAAATGCCATTAATTTTAAATGTATCGTATAGTTCTATGAAGTTGGCTAAATGAGTGTTGGGATCCTCATCCTGCAAACCATCAAAATGGACAAATTGTTGTATCATTTGAATAGTGTTAGGTTTTAATTCGAAAGTATTTGCAGCTACAGTAGGTCTAACTATGCTTGATTCAGTTCCTGTTAAAGAAGGTTTAGCATAATCATACATAGTGCGTGGAGCAGGATTTTGATTAACCGCAATTGCAGGAGGTAACTGATTGCCTTAGTTTTCAGCCATCTCTTCGGTTGGGGGTTGAGTATCGTCTTCTTGCTCGTTCTCCGTGTATCTTAAGCTGCGCCTTATTTCTCTTTGGTTTCTACGAACTGTATGATTGATTTCTTCGTCAAAAAGTAATGGTCCCGACGGGTTTCTTCTAATCATAAACTATAAAAACCTGCCAAGGGAAGGAAAAAGTAAATTAATAAATAATAATAATAATAAAATAAAATTAAATTGCAAGAAAAATAATTGGCTAAAGTAATAAAAATTGAGCGTTCCTAATATCTTAGTTCCCTGGCAACGGCGCCAAAAACTTGATCGCATTATTTCGTGATCGGTTTTAAATATTTATAATTACTTGTTCTTAAACTAACTATTATCGCGATGTCGGCAAGTATACCTATCAAACAGTAGTATAGTTTTAGCAAGACCAAATTGTCGAACCCAAAGGAACTAAAAGTACTAGTAATTACTGTCTTTTTATTATCTAGCCTAAGAACAATGGATTTTTGTTTTAATTAACTAATTATCTAAACTAAGAATGCACAGAGAAAAGAATTGGGGAATTGATTTTGAAAAAATGGATTGACTTAAGACAATACCTAAGGAAAAATCCACCTAGACTTTACTTGTTATTCTGGCTCCGAATCGTACGATTTATTCATTCAACTTGTTCCGTAGAGATCCTTAAGTTATGTTATTACCCCTATTCAAGACTAATAATGTCTAATCCCTAGATTGAATAATCGAGAATTTTCTCTAATTAACACTCTAGGGTTGCATTAACTCGATCTATGGATCCCCTTATTAGGTTTCACCCTAATCCGGCAAAATCTTGTCACCCTATGTCTAGGCCCGCAATCAGCTCCGCTTAATTATGATAAATGTACTCTTAGACAGGGTCTATTCATCCTCTGAATAAGAGCTTATCTTGAATCAGTATCCTGGGATATCAAAACAAGAATTAAGAACACATAATTAAGAACAAGTTAAATATTTATCATACAATTCAGAAAATAATAACAAGATTCTTCTTAGGTTTCATTCCCCCTAGGTATTTAGGGGATTTAGTTCATAACTAAATAAGAAAACATCTCAGAAAAATAAAGAATACAAAACATCAAGAAAACCCAAAACTCCTGAAGGGGAATTGAGGAGAGATCTTCAGTCTTGATGATGAATCTGGCTTCTGAGATGAATCAATCGGCTTCCTTGGAGTAATTCCTTACTCCCTCTTCTGTGTGCCCCTTTCTTCTTCCTCTAGGGTGTATTTATAGGCTTTGGAATGCCTAGAAGCCCTCAAAATTAGCCTTTTCCGAATTGGACTCAACTTGGGCTCGGCAGGGACATGCTCGTGGCACACGCCTATATACGATTACTTCAGGCCGTGTTCGAGCCTGCCAAATTGACACGACCGTGTGGTCTGCCCGTGTCAGGAGGTCCAGGCCGTGTTGATTTTGTACTTTGACCCATTTTCTCCATTTTTAGCCCGTTTCTCATTCCTTTCGCTCTCCTATGCTCTCCTAAGTATAAAACATGAAATTAAAGCATTAGGAGCATCGAATTCACCAATTCTAATGAGAAGCCATCCATAAAATGCATTCAACATGGGGTAAAAATATGTATAATTCACGGTTTATCAGTATGCTTGGTGAATGATGTAATGTGATTCATAGTATGAATGTGAAATGTTTGGAAATGTGATCTATTAATGAGATGATGAATTTGTGTACAATGAGGCATCTTGAAAGTAGTTAATTGTGGCTTTATGAATGTGAAATTGGCATGATTGAGTTAGGGCTTAATAAATGGTGTGAGTATGATAGATTTTGCTATTGTATTGGCATGTGTTGGTCATGATTGTGGGTGTTTTGGTTGCCTAAGTATATTATGATTTGTGCCACTGAATTGGTGTATATGTATGTGCGAAAAAGGGTGGCAAATGGCTTGGTAATAGCCTTTATTTTGTCCACAGGGGTAGACACACGGGCGTGTGTCTAGGCCATGTGTGACACACGGTGTAACACCCCGTACCCGATACCATTGCCGGAGTCGAACGCGAGGTGCTAACGGACTTAATTCCTTACTTAAACAGCTCATACAATTCATTTTTAAAATTTCCAGACGAGCTGGCTAACTGCATCATAGTCACTCTAAAAATCATATCTCGAGTTCAGAAACTCTAAATTTAATTCTGTAAATTTTTCCTGAAACTAGACTCATACATATATTTACTAAATTTTTTCTAGAATTTTTGGTCAGGCCAATTAGTACAGTTTATTAGCTAAAATCTCCCCTGTTTTAGGGTTCGACTACTCTGACCTTCATGCATTACGACTAGATATCTCCCTGTACAGGGCTTCAATACTTATGCCGTTTGTTTCTAATGAAACTAGACTCAAAAAGAAATCTGTACATATAAAGCATGACTTCTAATTATCTATGGTTAATTTATGGTGAATTTCTAAAATCAGAACAGGGGATCCAGAAATCGCTCTGGCCCTATTTCACGAAAACTTAAACATCTCTTAAAATACGGCTCATATGGTTTTTTCGTTTCTTTCATATGAAAATAGACTCATCAAGATTCAATTACATAATTTATTCATTATTTAATTCCATTTATACTATTTTTAGTGATTTTTCAAATTCACATCACTGTTGCTGTCAGCATCTATTTTAAGGTAAATTTTACCTATTTCATAGTTTTCCATGAATCAACTAGTAATTTGACATACATTATTTCCAAGTATAATCACGATTAGCCATGACATACGTAGCACCAATAGGACCATGATTGGCCATTCCAATGGCTAATCATTACCAAACATTTCCACATCACTTAATAACCATATCACAAGACCATATATACAAAATGATCATAATGTTATACTCAAAATATACAAGCCATTTTCGCATGGCTATACGAATATACATTACCAAAAGATACTTAATTCAACAACAAGGGTCAGCCCTATACATGCCATTATCAAGTTCAACTGAAGAGTACCAAAAAGTGACTTAGATAGTGTGGATGACTTCGACTTTGACACGTCCGAGTCCGATAGCTGACGAACAAAATCTATAACACAAGGAAACAAGGTAACGGAGTAAGCAAAATGATGCTTAGTAAGTCTTAAGTAATTTTAAACTGGTAAAATTTGACATACAAGTCAACATTCAAAATATTAAACTCGAATCAGCTGTATACCTTTTTGCCCAAAATTACGTATATATATACACAACATACAAAGAGATCACAACCTGAACCTCGATCATAAACATGAATTATAGAAATAATTTAATCGTTTACCTTCATATAAATAAAGACATCGTCCGAAGTAGTTATTTTCATATTCATAGATGCGATATTCATCCATACGTATATCTATACATACATATGCACATTCCATTCCTTATATATGAAACTTCAATCTAAAAGTGGGTTCGCTTAAGTGTACGAAATGCGTACCTGTTTTTCATACTGTATAGTACATTCAATTCATAACCTTACTCGAATTATCGACATTAAGCCTGCTAGGTTAGAACCCGAATCCAGTCACTAGCATAAAGCCTTCAAGACTTTAAATTCAGATATATGTCCAGCACATAGCCTGCGGACCTAAAGTCCGGATATAATTCTCGCATATAGCCTGCGGACATAAAGTCCGGATATAATTCTCGCATATAGCCTGCGGACATGAAGTCCGGATATAATTCTCGCTTATAGCCTACGGACCTGAAGTCCGGATATAATTCTCGCATATATATATTCACATGGTAACACCTTTCACATAGCCTATCACATTGGTAATTCAATTTCTCCATTCGTATATAAGGGCGAAATATACACCATCATTTTCATTTCGTTTTGAAGATCATACAAACAAATCACATCTACCTTTCATCAATCCAATTTAACCTGAATTAACCATTCAACTAAATGTCATATAATTAAATTATTTACCACACATCTTAGATCAAATAGGACTAAAAGATAATGTTCATCTAGCATATACATATCAAGGCATCGTAAATCTTATACTAAAGGCGATTACTCAAAACTTACTTTATATCCTTCTGAACAAGTCTCGGTTTGGCTATTCCGTGACTTTAGCTTTTCCTCTATCCGATGTTGCCCCTCTATGCTCTTGAGCTATGTTAAACAAGTTTAGTCATATTAAACCTTTTCATCAACTCATTATTCATGACATAAAAATCATTAAGAGCCGAATAGGTGGCCACTTAATAAGCTTGAATTCATAGGAACTAAATGCCAAAAGAAAATTTCTATGAAACATTTACTCAAAATCTTCTATCTTTAGTTCAACTTCTTAGCTCCTAATCGGTACACTAAGACCATATTAATTCATTTCTCATATTATTAACATAAGCATAGCAAAGCAATTCTCTATAAACAATTTTTATCAATTCATCCATTCACTAGGGACATAGCCGAATGTTCACTAAGAAATTTGAGCACACAAAGTATGGCTTCTTCAATTGACTTACCATTTTTAATTATCCAATTTATTTAAACATTCAATAACAAACTCCTCTATTATCAAACACACATTCGGCAAGAACATTGGTAACTTATACTACATCAATTCTAAGCATATAATATTGTTAAATGTCATTAACAAATAAAGCCATACACACACAACTCATAAGTAAATTCCATCCTTGCAAAGTCTATAGTTCACTCGGCCACTCAACCCACAACCTATCGAAACTTCAATTCAAACTCATTAGCCGAATACACATATACTTATAATAAGCACATATGACATCTTCTTCAAGACACATTCGGCTATGGCATAATTTCCTTATAAAACCCAATTTATCAATCCACCATCACATGTATCATTACAAAGCTTCACACTTAGCATGCTAATGACATCAAAACAATCCACCTTAACCGAAACTTAACTCATACAAAACCTATCTTCAAACCATAAAATAGGTAGAATTTAAACTAATCATCCAAATGGTGCATAAGTTTTTCCAAGAATGACATTGAACTTACCTTACTTTAGCTATTCACCTTAGCCGAATTTTCATCCCTAAAGACTTTTCTTCCTCTTCTTTCTCTAGTTACGGCAATGGAGGAGAAAACATAGGCTAACTTTGGTTTCTCCTCCCACTAACTAGTATTTTATTAACCTTATTCATTATTTCATTTTGTAACATAAAATTATTAGCATAAAATAGTTATAATATTCTTTAATCTATAACATGGCCGGCCACTATGTCGAATTTGGCTAATTTGACATGCAAGTACAAACATTTTCTAACATGTATTAATAAGTCACTTCAACATTTGCCTAACACATTTCTAAATTTTCTCACATAAGTCCTATTTAATAAAATTCACTTGCAATTAACAAAATTCAAACATGAAATTTTCACACATGCATATATACATATAATAAGCATCAAATATGACGGTTAATTATTTTTATGACTCGGTTTTGTGGTCCCGAAACCACTTTCCGACTAGGGTCACATTAGGGCTGTCACACACAGTCTGCCCCATGAGCCCGTGTTTTGGCAGTGTGTCCCCTGCACTTTAATTTTGAGAAACAGAATACTCAGAATTGAGCACATGGGCAGAGGCACGGGCATGTGTCTCAGCCGTGTGGATGACACGGCCTCAAGCACGGGCGTGTGTCTTGGCGAGTGAAGTCTGCACCTATTTTATGAAAATTAATTTTCCACACGGCCTAGCACACGGGCGTGTGACTTGGCCGTGTGATCTCAATTTGTTCATGAGTTACAAGTCAGAGAGTTACACGGGGTCGGGACATGAGCGTGTGTGACCACATAGCCTGCCCACACGGGCATGTCTCATATCCACACGGGCGTGTGACCCCTATCTAGTGGAAAAATTTTCTAAGTTTTGTAAAATTTTCCCGAGTTGTCGTTTAGTTCTGAACCACTTCCAAAGCATGTTTTGGGCCTTGTAGGCTCGTATTAGGGACTTTATGATTAATTGTAAATGGTTTTAATTTGGACACAAATTTATGACTCGGAATTGTATGATTGTTTGTGTGGTAAGTCTGGTAACGCCTCGGACCCTGTTCTGGCGTTGAATATGGATAAGGAGTGTTACAACAATCCTAAAATATATCATTTTAAATCACTTCCATTTTATAATAAAATATTTATAAAAGATATATAACCATTGTTCATTGTTAATAGGTATTCTTATACCAAAAACAAAAAAAAGGTTTATAACGTCATCTAATAAAAAAAACAAATTTATAAATAATCTCCTTTTTTTCCAAAATGTATAAAAATGTTTTAAATATATATAAAATTTAAACTATCAACCAACATGACAAAAAAATCATTGCTAGGCAAAAGGTTTGTAATGATTATTATTATTATAATATTTTTGAATGTAAAGTTTGTAATGACAAAATTTTAGTGTTTTCTTCCATTTTTTTTATTTGAAGATTTGGAATCTAATTTCTAATTTGTAGGGTAATCTTTTAATATTATTTGATTTGAATATC
The DNA here is from genome assembly GCF_007990345.1 of Gossypium hirsutum. Taxonomy (NCBI): domain Eukaryota; kingdom Viridiplantae; phylum Streptophyta; class Magnoliopsida; order Malvales; family Malvaceae; genus Gossypium; species Gossypium hirsutum. Next base: position 52,109,420 of record NC_053429.1, on the reverse strand, counting down.
AACTCTCATAAACAGGAAAACTAAATATTTACTTTTAGAAAAAAATTTAATCTTGGCTTCAAATTATTTTTTCAAAAAAAAATGAGTACCTTCCTCTAAAGTGACAAGGGTGGAAAAGCTAGTGAAAGAGCAAAGACTAGGTTTTTAAAATATAACTAAATATGAAAATTGTGTTTTTATTTTTATTAACTAAATAATAATTTCATTAAAAAAAAACTTATATTAATGGAGACGATTTTTAAAGAAGTTACAAACATTGCGGTTATAATAATTCATAAAAGATTTAAATAGAAATCACAATCAAATAACAATAACTTTAAATTGAACTTTACAACTTTATTTTACCTTACAATTTAACATCATTAATGACAACTATCACGTTAGATCCAATTTCACTAATGTTTATGGACTTACAAGCTCACCAACTCTGTATAGTTCATTTCAAACTTGGGTAGACAAACATGTTATAAGAGACCCACTTTTTAACACATATTTACCTATAAATATCTCACTTTTTTAAGATTAAGGGGAAATGACATATAAAGAACAAGACACACAAAATACAAGAGAAATCATTAGTCATCATTCTTTATTCTTAGTGACTTTCTGCACCACATAAAGCCTCTATTATAATTTATTCCAACAATGTGTGCTTAATTGTTATTAGGAAATGATTGAAATCCCAAAGTTGTTATTAGGAATGAATGCATCATTGACCATGGAGATGAATTATTGAACAATGTAAAGACGTCAAGTAAATGAGAAAAGAGGGCATGTAAAATCCAAAGTCCAAACCCATGAAAATCAATTTTCTATTATTGGCCATGGCATTGACAATGGGGGCCAGAATTCAAATATGAAAACAATAGTTAACACCCTTTATTAACATAAATATGAAAACAATAGTTAACACCCTTTATTAACATACATATGCATGAAGGGTCTTCGTTATCTTTGAGAAAAGTAATGCTTTTGTGCAGTCTTTCATCCACAATGATGAGAGATTTGATATGTTTGGTGGATTGGTTTTTGACCATTATTTTTCTTTATTCCAATACAATATATTCCACTCTACAGTATTATTATTATTATTATTTAGACTTAGCCATTGTTTGATAATTTATTGAGAAGATACAATTTATTGAAAATTAATACTTTTAGTAGTTAGTTTTTTTTTTAAAATATGTTTGATAATAAATATTCTATAGAAGGTTTTTTAATGGAAAGAGGAATCACTGTAAATAAGGTAGTAGAATGTATCGAGAGAAGATTGTAACACCCTATAACCAATATCCGTCGCCAGAATGGGTTATGAAGAATTACTAATCCGAATTTCAACATTAGTACATACACATTTACATAATTTAATTAGCAGTTATACTTATAGCCAAACATCATCAAAGATAGAAATTCAACTTATATTGACATTCAAAAGTTGTCATATTCACATGGCATATATACAAAAACATCTCAAAATAACATTCACTTAAGTCTATTCTATACATGCCATACTAGTTCCAAAATATAGCAATACCAAAAAGATAGATAGTGTGACGAGTTGCTGACAATCCCCTCCCCGAGCAGGTAACTGGAATCAACAATCTATCAAAAAGAGAAATATAACAAAAGGAGTAAGCTTTCATAAGCTTAGTAAGTTTTAAGCAATACAACAGACAAACTCAATTATACATCAATTATCCAATTTCTCAAAAGGTCATTTCCTATATATTTATTACCATTGGCCGAATATACACAAGCATATAATGCACACTTAGCATTCTAATTACACTTAATCTGAATTCATATGGCATAAATGAATCGAACATTTTCACATACATTCACACCTTGACCAAATATATCATAATCATAGATATAAATATATCATGTATTCACATATGTATCAAATTATACTCTTATGATTCAATTTAAATCATACTCACATATAAATACATAATACGTACCTAGCCAACTTAACGTATTGAATGTATTCATTCGTCGTTCTAACACGAGGTATCTTAGTTTTAGACTTTTATCAAATCACCGGCATTCAGCCTGCTAGGTTTAAAAACCCGAATTCATTCACTGGCATTTCACCTGCTAGGCTCGAGGCCCGAATAATATCTCACCGGTATTATAGCCTGCTAGGCTCACAGGCCCAAATAATATCTCACCGGCATTATAGCCTGCTAGGCTCAGAGGCCCGAATAATATCTCACTGGCATTATAGCCTGCTAGGCTCAAAGGCCCGAATAGTACTGTACAATATTCAAATCAACAAGTTTTATACAACACAATCACACCGATTTAGGTACAATCATCATTCGAAATATATCATCCTATACTTCATTCACTTTTATCTCATTTCATCACTCACATTTAAATACATAATAGTTTACACGTAAAATCTTACTCATTCTCATCTAACACTATCATTTGATCATGAAAACATATCACTTTTTACTTCCAATACAAATTGCCATTCGGCCATGTACATATATGACAAGTAACACTTAATTCTCATAATCTGTCATATCATTTTCGAATAATATTATATATAACTACTTAAAACTTACCTCGAATATTTTCGAACAGTTTTGGATCGGCTATTCAACTACTTTCTCTTTTCCCTTATCTGAATTTGCCCCTCTATGCTCTTGAGCTTAAATTCAACAATTCTAAACTAGTCATTATTCGACTATTCAAGCATTACTTCAAAAATAATATATATATTCAACTTTCACACATATAGATCATAGTAAGTTTATAAGAAAACAATAAGCAACTCATTAATAAATTTTTATCAATGTTTACCACATAATCACAAATTCACTATAAGTTGTCTTCTTGAGAAACAGTCACTAAATTATTTATAACTGGAGCTACAAAACTCCAATTCAATTTCCGTAAATTTTCCCTGAAAATAGACTCATATATATTTTATCCATAAAATTTTTAGAATTTTTGGTTTAACCAATCAATACCAGATTTTTCTTAAAGTTTCCCCTGTTTCACTGTTTGACTAATCTGACCACCCTTTACTACGAATCAAATTTCTAATTGTACAGAAGTCAAAATATGTTCTCGTTGATTTCATTTGAAACTAGACTCATTAAGATTTAATTACATAATTTATTCAGCTTCTAACTCCACTCCCACAATTTATGGTGATTTTCCAAAATCACGTTACAGCTGCTGTCCCAAGCACATTTACTACAATTTACTCTTTCACAACTCTTTGCATTCATATTATTTAAACATGTATTTCACAAATCAATTTCATCACATATCTATAATATCACTTAAGCATAATCTTAATACACTACATCATGCTCAAATCATTATTCAAGTTCAAATTCGGCTAACACACATATAAACACTAACAACTAAATATTAACATTGCATTTATTCCTATTAATAAACTTAAGCTATCATGGAACATTTTCCTAACTTATTACCTTGCATTTTCAAATTTTTATAAATTAATATACATACACATCCAATTATCAAATCATGGACAAGTGCCGAATTACAAATTGAAATAAAATCAAAGCATAAATCTTGCTATGATATAATCATATTAAAACATTTTATTTATTTATTGATCAAATTCGGGTATAACAAAATAACCCTAATTATCAATTCTCTCTTACAACACATTGATTAAATACCACCACCTAATACACCTATACTATTATCCATGCATATCATAACCGAACTAGCCACAAATTCAACCCAAACATATTAACCCGTCTCAAAAACATAATACTTATCTCAAACTTACTTTATAACTATCTAAATCATTTGAAACATCCAACAACAAATTCTTCTTTAATTAAACACATATTCGGCAATGACAATGGTAATTTAGCAAACCTTAATTTAACTTATAATTGTTCATAACACATTTAAAGCATCCACTCCATTCCATCATTTTAAACACAAGCATTACTCAACTATTATCTATGTTCACATTCGGTATTTTCACAATTACACAAGCCGATTTTTTTTCTATCATTCAAACTATCTATAAGAACATTAAACTAGTTCAAACATCACCCATTCCTAATTATTCCTTAGATCATAAAGGCAACAACCATTCCCTTAAACATCTTCCATAGCCGAATACTCATATTACTACCAAATTCAAAATTTTGACATGGGCAAGTAAGGGACTTAGTAACTAGCTTAATATATGCAAAAAATTCAAAAACTAACATGGATTTCATACCTTAATTCAAGCTCAAAGTGACCGAATGCTATATCCCCTTTTCTTCTTTAAGGTTCGGCTACTAACGAAGAAGATCAAATAAACATTTTGTTTTTCTTTTGTTTTTCTAATATCTATTCTTATTTTACTTAATTTTTATTTCATAAATTAAACCATTACCATTATTATATTATTATATAATACATATTTTACTTATCATCATTATCATGGCCGACCACTACAACTAAAGTGGGAAATTTGACATGCAAATCCACTTATTTTACACTACAATTTATTTGGCCACTACAAATTAACCTATAGTATTTTCAAAAATTTTCACATAAGTCCTATTTAATAAATTTCACATACAAATGACAAAATCGAAGCATGAAATTTTCACACATGCACTTTCACATATATTAAGCACAGAATATAACATCTAATTATTTTTGTGACTCGATTTTGTGGTCCCGAAACCACTTTCCGACTGGGGTCAAACTAGGGTTGTCACAAAGACATAGAGGAAGACTTTAGCAAATTTTTTACACTGAGAGTAGAGATAAATGGTGGTTTGTACAGAAGAGAAAGGCTATATGTGGCCAATAATAATGTTGGGCAGGTGAATAGTTTGAGAGAGTTTTAAAAAGAGTTTTGAAAGTTAGATTACTAAAATGTCCAAAATCCTTTCACCATTTGTGAAGGGTTTTTATTTATAGTATTCATGAAGTTACAAATTTAAGCATTACATAGGAGTAATGAAGAATATTATAAGTTACATATGGTATAAATGTTTTCTTTTAATCAGTGTGTAAGTTATTGGTGAATGTGAATAGTGAGTTTTGTTCACTATGTTTCTAAAAGAAGGAAGAAGCACTTAATATTACAATAAAAGGTTAATAGGAAACATTTTAACTACCTCTATATATGATCCATCGAGTGAAGCTCTTCGAAACATCCCCATGGTGAAGATAATACAAGAATCCTACCATATTTTGAGGTTATTTCCACTTTTTATACTTCAGCGAAGTAATACACTGTGAAACATATCTTAGAATGCAAACTATTTTTAAAGAAGAGTTGTTCTTAAATAAGGATTTTCTTTAAAAAGTGAGAAGATAATACAATTGTGTTTCCTAAAAACTTAGGGAGAGTATACTATTGTTTTTCCATAAACATTTGGGAACGATGATATTTTGCTTTTACCCAGAAGACTCAAAGAATGTATTAGGAAATTTATTGTAATTTTTAATTATTTTATTTTCCCTAAAATGGAACCATGGAAATTTTAGCTGATTAGAATAGATTTATTTTTTTATTATGCTTATGATATTTTTGAATATTATGAACAATTGAAAGTTGAAAAATTGAAAAACATGATGATTAAGCATGTCATATAGTTTAGGAAGAATGCCACTTATACTTATCTGCTTATTAAATCATTCATGCTTGAAATCAGATTTGAAATCATCCATTATTTTTTAAAATATTTAGTAGGAAAAGGTCCCTAAGCAAGACCTACAACCCCTATTAATGGTCTTTGTGTGATAGCATGATAATACTTTGAGTCAGGTTTACCATGACCATACCCTATGGTAAGTATTATCATGTGAGTTCACTGGGAGATTTCCTTTAATAGGATAACTAGTCATATATGTTACTCATTAAGATTATTTCACGATGACTCAAAAAAGAGTACATTTTTATTAAGTTGATGGTTATACACACAACATGTCATAATTAAGTAACTTCCCACGAAGCTCTACTTAAATTAGAATAATGACCAAGCTTAAAAAAATATTAATATGTCTGGTGTCTAATCCAGGTTCATACTAATTATTTAAGATAACCCTATGGTAACTTAATCTAATGGGTGTAGGAAGTAACATTGCAATAGACTTACAATTTTTCCAAGGTTTAATGTAAGACATGCATTTTGATTAATGCATATCATATGTTGCAAAACAATTTCTTGGATATTTGCTTAATAAAAAAGATAATTGATGGATGGGAAATTTTATTTATAGTTCGAAAATTCGACCCACTCATTTGATCAATATCCTAATTGAAAACAAATTGAACAGAAATAACTATAAGGAATGGAAACGAAGCATGAACATTGCTCAATGCCATGAAAAACATGAGCTAGTTCTTAATACTAGCAGTCTTACCGTTAACTAACCAGAGGCTAGAGCTTGCTAGAAGGATTTGAATGATACAGATCATTACTATATTCTAGAAAATGTAAGTAATACACTTACGAAACAGCTAGAGAGCTATCTCTTTGACACTTGCGAAACAACTAGAGAGCTATCTCATTGTGAAAGAGATGATGGACAAACTGGAGGATATGTTTTGAGGCCAAGTTGTTTTGGCTCGAAAATCTGCAATAACCATTTTGTTAACTCTTAGTAGAAACCCGGTAATCCGGTGAAAAAGCATATGCTTGCGCTTATGGGTTAATTTGTTGAAGCAGAGGATAATGAGGTTGGACTAGATGCAAACACTCAAACTGAAATAGAATTCAAAAGTTTATCTAGGGACTTTATAGGGAATTTTAATCCTATGATTTGATGTTGAATGGTGGTAAACTAGTTTGGAAAGAAAAAACGAACTTAGAAAATTTTTCTTCCTTATAGGGGACGGAAAGTAAACTAAGGGTAACAAAAAGGTTAAGACTTTATGTCTACCCAAAAAAGAAGCAAAGAAGCCTAGGAAGCCTAATGACTTGTTTAAGTCTAAAGATTTTTTTTTTTACAATAAGAAAGGACACTTTAAGGCTAATTGTAAAGACTGGAATAACTACTTCGCCTATGAGAGTAAAGGTATAAAACACTTGGTTATTGAAACTTGTTTAGTGAAAGATTCAATAGACCGATGAGTAATTGATTTTAGAGCAAATAGTCATGTTTGTGTTTCTTTGTAGAGGTTTAAGAAATCGAAAAGTACCTGGATAAGAATCTATCATTGCGAACTATAGATGAGAATAATGTGGCAGTAGAAGTAGTGGGAGACGTACATCTTTATTTTGATAGTTTTAGGAAGATTATATTAAAAGAAATTTTTGTTGCATTTTTATTCAAATATGGTTATACCTTTACTTTTAATAAAGGTATAGAAATTTATAGAAATCGATATCTTATTTATAATGGATGGATACTAAATAATCTCTATTTTATCAAACCAAATGTGTACTTACTACTAAAAATTGAATTAGTGACTAAGAAACTCAAAGCTTCTTTTTAATACCCCTAACCTGTATCCGTCACCGGAATAGGGTTATAGAGCATTACCGTAAAATCATAATTTAAAACATTTATTTCCAAACATTAGATAAACCATAACACAATTCATTCAAACACATGCATATCATCTCTTATTCGAGCCTTCGAGGCCTTAGAAACAGTTTAGAAACGATTCGGGACTAAATTAGAAACATATGAAACCTTAATGAAAAAGTTGGAAAAAATTCACATTGCGGGGTTCACACGCCTGTGTGGCCAGGCCATGTGACTCACACAGATGAGACACACGCTTGTGTCTTAGCCCGTGTAACATTCGAAATGGGGACACATGGCCGTGTCCCAGCTCGTGTCCGCTGTAACACCCTTAACCCGTGTCTGTCGTCGAACTAGGGTTAAGAGGCACTACCGACCACAACACTACTTTCGGATACGATATATTCACACAGGTCATATTCTCAAAAATAAAACATATAATAGATTTAATATCAAACATAAACTATTAATCGAGATACAAATACTATTCATAATTCAAATTATCAACCAAATTCATATTGTACAGATAAACATATTATCACATTAATATGCCTGCCTCAAAGCCATACAAAACACACTTTCCAATTATATGCACAAGTCGGGTGTTTATCAAAGTAAGGGTAATCAAATACTTAATAATATTCATGCACTTAAAAGACCGAACAAATTATATCACAATATCCAAACATACTAATTCAAGTATTAAAATTTCAAGACTAAGCACCAATTCTTATATCAAATTTACCAAATTTAAAACACAAAAATACATATCCACCAAATATACTTTAATATTAATTATAATATACAATTTAGTTATTAATAAACAAATACCATACTCATTAGTTAAACCAAATTAAAATATACTATCAAGTTAATAAAAATTAAACCAATGATTTCGTAATTCAATTACCAGTGCCGCACAACTATAAAATTAAAACCATCGCTTACTACATCACATAAACCTAATTCAATCAATAAATGTTTATTCTTTTACCTTATTACTAAGTCAGAATAGCAGACCACTTATAAATACAAATCAAACATATATTAAATATGCCGCTTACAATTATAAATCATGCATTATATTAAACCAAAATTCACATAAGTTTAAATATACTTACTGAACCCAAAATTTAATATGTTCGATACTCATATCACATTTATATTCAAATATACTCATTATCTCATTTTTTTTAATCATTATTAATACATATACAACATAATTAATCATCTTAACCAAAGACAACATAACATCTATAATTCTTTTGATTTGTATATATATATATATATATATAGAAAACTAGACACATCCGAATAGGCTTTATAATAAGTCACGTTTACGGATTACCAAACATTCAACACGCATCAATTTAACAGTTGCTGCACAAACTCATAGTAACATTAATTCAAATCATGTTACAATTTTAAATAGCAATCACGCATGCAAAATTTATACTTTGTACCAAATACATATTATGCTATTTGGTTTCATAACCGAATCTTATTACCTAAATTCATATACTCATCTAAATCTTCCAACATTAAATTACCAATAATTAAACTCATCAAAATTTTAATTTAGAATATGTACAACCAAACCTAGGCATAATAAGCACGCCATTTTCGAATGGCTTTAAATACATAACTAAATTCGTTATTTCAAAAACACTTTCCAACCTATACATGCCATAGTTCCAAAACACAATTAATAAAATACCGAAGACAGTCGATAGCGTGATAAGCTCCTTTGGCAATCCCCAAATTTGTAACTTGGATTCAAAATCTATAAAATAGACTAAATATGAAAACACAGAGTAAGCTAATATAGCTTAGTAAGTCATAAGAAAATATTCAACTCAATCACATTTAATAATCAATAGGAAAATTCGTAATACAATATTTTACTCAAATAATTAATTAAACTTATTAAAAGTGATTATAAACTTGTGACTATATATCAACTTTCCCTTGACCGAATACACAAGTTACTAGTATTATATATATACCTTCCACTTATATATATCATTATCATATTCATGGCCAAAGATAGCCTCATATATAAACATACTTATAGATCTCATTTCACTATACCTATATTCGCATCTAAACATTAACAGCCAGCCGCATCCAAGCCTTTAATACCAACATAAATTTCATGCCTCACTCTATCAATCATTTGCCATACATAATATTCATCTATTCCTAATTCAAGTACTCATAATTAGCTCTACATCCATCTACTCCTATCCGCACATTAAAACATCATAGAATAATATACATATATATCGTTTCCTGGCCAAATGGATCAACTCACATGTATACTTAATTAACCAGCATTACAATGACACTCAAATTATTCTTTTATAAGCCGAATATACACACCATATACCTATATGTTTTTCATTTGGTTTGCATACGATTCTTCACAAATATTCGAGGATTTCAATTACCTTTACTCAAGTAAATATCAAGATAATTCATGTCTGACCGTTTAATTTGATTTCACAATTACAATTTGGTTCTTTTAAGGGATCAGCCGACTCACACACTCAATGCTAAATCTTTGTAATGTATCACACACTTAGTGCCGTTACATTAACATCTCGCACTGTAACACCCCAAGCCCGGCCTAGACGTTATGGTCGAATCTAATGTGTCACATTGAAGTTAAAAATCCATGTTTCGTTTTAGTGCTTTAAAAACCGACTTTTGTTAAGCTAACAAAGTGAATGGAAGCTGGGCACCAGGTAGGAATCCGTAACAGAGGAGGTGAGCCATGAAGGCTGCTTAAGTACCAAGCTCTTCAAATGGATCCAATCCTAGACATGCCCACAACCATTGCCACACTTGGTTAAATTGAGTTGTAATTTATTTAAGTTGAAATCTTTGATAAATCGGATAATCGTGGCGTGGTGTTATTTTGAAAACAATTATCATTTTGAAAACACGACCTAAGTCTAGCCCATTTATTAACAAATAGAATAAGGTTATTAAAAATAAAATAATCCCAGAAAAGAAAGAAAATCAAGTCAAAATGGCCATATTACAATCCAAAAATTAATAATAAATAAAGCAAACTTAATGAAAACCAAACACTTATTCAAAAGCCCAAAGGCGATCACCGTGACTCTGAATCCCCTCCGGCTCCAAGTCCCCAAATTAAGGCTCACTTGCAAGGTTAAGGAAATGGGTGAGTTTGGAAACTCAGTGTGCAACAAGCCCCTTTCAGAGCCCAAAACAATATCAGCCTGCTGGGCCTAAGCCCAAATCCAATCTCAACATATACTGGGTCGAAGCCTTTCGTTTAACGGTTACTGGCCCGTAGGTCCATTTCATTATCACAAGTAATGTCAATGAAAGAATGAATGCAAGCCCATTTGGGGAGACTACTCGACCCACCATCCGCTACTCTCCACTCGTACCAACCAACACACCATGTGGGGAATAATTCAACCCACCCAACCAACACACCACTGGCAGCATAGCTGCTTTATCATATATCTAGAGGCCTAGCCTCTTTTAATAACTGGGGCAAAGCCCTTTTCGGTAAACTAGGGCATAAACCCTTTTCAATAAACTGGGGCATAAGCCCTTTTCGGTATACTGGGGCATAAGCCCTTTTCAATAAACTGGGGCATAAGCCCTTTTCCACTTCCTCCATCCATATAAAAACCCAACCTAATGCATTTATGAATTCATCATGTGCATTTCATACATATCATGTGCATATCATAGATATCATGTGCATATCATATCATTCATGTATATCATATCCCACGTATCAAATTTATAATTAAACCCTAGGGGTATAATGGTTATTTTTACCTAGGGGCAAAACAATCATTTTCATATTATAAAGGTAATTTCATAAATTTACCAAATATTAGGGTTTTCCATGTTCATTATTAGTTACTAACCATTCTTATGTTTTAAACAGCGATTCTGGCCCATTTTTAGCGAAACCGAGTTATTGGGCCAAAAACCCCTAATGGGCCCTACAAATGCCGACTTAGCCCACTAAGCCCACTTAACTCAAACTTTACAATAGTACTAACCGTGTTAACATGCAACTTTTCCAAATTCCATTTTCTATCATTTCTACCCAAATGGGCCCGGAAGCCCATTGGGTCCGATTTTGGCCCCTCAAGGCCCAACTTACCGTGAATACCAAAATCATGCCCTTACCTTCTCCAACGTTCCTGATCATCAACCCGGCGAATCTAACTAACCAATGAGCGTTCGCTTGCTCACAAGTCCTAAAAATGCCAGAATTTTGGCATTTCGGCTTTTCGGCATTTATCATTCTAAGCTATGTAAAAGGGTTCGTTACACACCTATTTTGCGATATTCCTCGAAGAGATCTCCTACACGATTTCTCCTATAATCAGCTGTTAATAGATCAGCTCACAATAATTGAACCAAATTGAGAACCATCTAATATCAACACTTACACATTCGGCCACCCTCCATAATGGCCTTAAGAACCTTACCTTTTCCGAAATTGATGACTAGCTCTAGCCACTCCGATGATCCAAACTAATCCAAGTTGACCCTATGCCTTGCTGCTCCTCTACTAAACAAACCAATAAAAAGATTAAAAGAAAAGCCCAATAAGGCCTCTACCCATATTCGGCCACCTCCCTAAACTATAGGGGTTTCGACTTTTGTCAACAGTTACTATAGGAATCGTTTAGAGTTCGAGCACTTACCACAGTCTCTCTTCTTGAATCTGTTTATGCTTAAAAGATAAAGGGATTGCCCACCAAAAAGTGAAAAGAAAAAGTGATTTGCTGGTCAACAAGAAATCGACACCACCTAGCTTCACAGATTTTAGCTTTTGCGGTATTTTGGCAGTAGTGGTGGTAAGAAAAACAATAGGTGAACGAAGGGGAGTAGTGGGCTGGTTTTGGAAAAGAAAAAAAAGAAAAGATGAATGGGAGGAAGGTAGATTCGACTGGAAAAGAAAAGAGAGAAAAAAGACTACACCAAAAGGAGAAAACGACACACCCTAATTCCTATTGCCGAAAATCCCTAACTAAAACCCCTCTGCCGAAATCCCCTCTCTAATCCCCTCAATTCAGCTAAGCTCTATCCTCCTCTCAAATCCCTAAAATCTCTCCCCTTATCCCTCCTTAATTCATGCATTTGACTGATTCAAACTCTCTCCCACGGAGTTCCATCTAGCTTTAAACTCTAACATGCACAAGCATAAAAATAAAATTACCTTTGGCATCACAGGGAATCGAACCCATGTCTTCCCCTAACACTTACACGCCACCTTTATAGCTCCCTAGTGGCGTCACTTAGCCACTTTACCAGAGGATCTTTTGTGTTACATTTCACCCACAAATTTTAATAAAACCTCCTATCCAAAGCCCCTAACCTCTTAAGTCCAAAATTCAAAAATTCAACCGGGTTTTGGCCAACAGATGGGCCTTCCATAAGCCTATTTACCTACTCAAATTATGAATTCCACAATCAAATACCAAATTTTAAAAACTTTACCAAAATATCGAGAATCGCAAAAAACCCGAAAATCAGGATGTTACAATTCTACCCTCCTTAAAGAAATTTCGGCCTCGAAATTTACCTGATCCAAACAGTTGAGGGTACTGTTGACGCATCGCCTCTTCGGTCTCCCAATAGCTTCTTCCTTGCCATGGTTCCTCCAAAGTACCTTCACGAATGGGACTGACTTCCTTTGCAACACCTTGACGTCGCGATCAAGTATTTGCACAGGTTCTTCTTCGAAAGTCAAATCTGACTGTACTTCGATTTCTGCAACTGACACGATATGAGTTGAGTCCGAACGATATCGCCTTAGCATGGACACATGAAAAACATCGTGAATACGATCCAGCTCTGGAGGTAACTCTAGTTGGTAAGCCACCGGCCCTATCCACTTAATAATTCGATGAGGCCCAATAAACTTTGGACTCAACTTGCCCTTCTTACCAAATCTCAATATCTTCTTCCAAGGCGAAACTTTCAAAAAGACCATGTCCCCAACTGCATATTCAATATCCTTACGCTTCAGATCGGCATAAGACTTTTGTCAATCCGCTGCCTCCTTTAACTGATTCCTGCTCACCTTAATCTTATCTTCGGTATCTGTTACCAATTCCAGCCCAAGTACTTGCCTTTTCCCCAATTCTGCCCAACAAGTAGGCGAATGACACCTTCGCCCATATAGTGCCTTGTAAGGAGCCATCTGAATACTTGCTTGGTAACTGTTGCTATACGCGAACTCTGCCAATGGAAAATAGTCCTCCCAACTACCCCTAAATTCAATAACACAACCTCTCAACATGTCTTCTAGAATCTGAATGACCCTCTCTGACTGCCCATCCGACTTAGGGTGAAAAGCCATACTAAAGTCTAATCGCGTTTCCAACGCCTCATGCAACTTTTGCCAAAACCGAGATGTAAACCTTGGGTCTCGGTCAGAAATTATCGATACTGGCACTCCATGCAACCGCACTATCTCTGCCACATACAACTTAGCCAGCTTCTGAAGTGAATAATCGGTTTGGACGGGTATGAAATGGGTAGATTTCATGAGCCTATCCACAATTACCCAAACCGAATCCTTCTTAGAAGGTGTCAATGGTAACCCACTTACAAAATCCACAGTTACCCTTTCCTACTTCCAAAGTGGTATCTTTACCGGCTGTAACAATCCTGAAGGCAGTTGATGCTCGGCCTTCACTTGTTGACATGTCAAACATGTCCCCACAAATTTGGTCACTTCTCGCTTAAGGCCAGGCCACCAATATAGTTCTCGCAAGTCTCGATACAACTTACTCCCTCCTGGATGCATAGCACAAGGTCCATTATGTGCCTATTTCAAAATCATCAATCTCAAGTCAGAGTCCTTCGGCATACAAATTCTTCCTCGAAAACAAAGAACTCCCTCGCTATTTAACCCAAAATCTGGATTCTCCCCCTTCTCAACTTGCTGAAACCAAGAAACCAATGACGCATCTTCCAACTGTTGCTTCTTAATCTGTTCTACCCAAGTCGGTCTCACTTGTAACTCTGCCAATAAGCTTCCATCGTCACACAAACTTAGACGAGCAAACATTGCCTTCAACTCCGCCACAGCCCTTCAACTTAACGCATCAGCCACGACATTTGCCTTACCTGGATGGTACTCAATCAAACAGTCATAGTCCTTTAACAACTCTATCCACCTTCGCTGTCTAAGATTTAGCTCCTTTTGAGTCAGTAAGTACTTAAGACTCTTGTGGTCCGTATAGATGATGCATCTCTCCCCATACAAGTAATGCCTCCATATCTTAAGCGCAAAAATCACCATTGCCAACTCCAAGTCAGGTGTAGGATAGTTCACCTCGTGAGGCTTAAGCTGCCGTGAAGCATAAGCGACCACCTTACCCTCTTGCATCAACACGCATCCCAAACCTATATGTGACGCGTCGCTGTAAACAGTGAAATCCTTACCAGACTCTGGCTGAATCAACACTGGCGCTTCTGTCAAAACCTTTTTCAGCTTCTCAAAAGCCTCTTGCTGCTTATTCGTCCATACAAAAGGTGCTCCCTTTCTTATAAGTTTCGTTAACGGTGCTGCCAACACAGAAAATCCTTCCACGAATCTCCGATAATAACCTGCCAACCCCAGAAAACTTCAGATTTCTGTTACTGACCTCGGTGGCTTCCATTCCAGAATTGCCTCAATCATTCGAGGGTCAACCTTGATCCCCTTAGCAGACACAACATGCCCCAAGAAAGTGACTTCCCTCAGCCAAAACTCGCACTTACTAAACTTCGAATAAAGTTGCTTTTCCCTTAGCACTTGCAGCACAACACGAAGATGCTCATCATGCTTCTCTTCCGTTTCCGAATACACCAAGATATCATCGATAAAAATGACTACGAACCGATCCAAGTATGGCTGAAACACCCGATTCATTAAATCCATGAATGCTGCTGGTGCATTAGTCAAACCAAAAGGTATTACCAGAAACTCATAATGACCATATCGAGTCCTGAACGCCGTCTTATAAATATCCACTTCTTTGACTCTCAATTGATGATATCCTAACCGAATGTCGATCTTAGAAAATACCGAGGCTCCTCTTAATTGATCGAATAGATCGTCGATTCTTGGTAACGGATACTTGTTCTTGATGGTCAGTTTATTCAACTGCCGATAGTCAATACACATTCGCATAGTCCCATCTTTCTTCTTTACGAACAACACTGGTGTGCCCCATGGGGAAACACTTGGTCTTATAAATCCCCTATCCAACAACTCTTGAATCTGAGCTTTCAATTCCACCAACTCCTTTGGTGCCATCCTATAAGGCGCAATGGACACAGGAGCTGTACCAGGTAACAATTCGATTCCGAACTCGACTTCTCTCTTCGGAGGTAATCCAGGAAGTTCCTCTGGGAATACATCTTGAAATTCCTTAATGGTCCTAACCGACTCTACCGTTATCTCCTTAAGTTCAGTTCGACTTACAAAGGCCAAGTACGCCCCACAACCTTTCCGAATCAACTTCTCGGCCCTTAAAGCCGAAACAACATTGGACAAATAATTCCTTCGTTCCCCTATGACCATTATCTCCTCATCTTCAGTAGTTCTTAGTACCATTCTCTTTGCAGCACAATCCAACGTCACTTTATGCTTAGTTAGCCAGTCCATTCCCAAGATAAGATCAAAATCCCCAAATGCCACCTCCATCAATCTCCTTCAAAAATCTTACCTTGTGTCTGTAAAGGAACCGCCCTAAAGAGTTTATCTACTTTAACCGAGTGTCCTAAAGGGCTTATCACTGATACCCCACTCACAGTCTCCTCAGGAAGCACACCCAATTTCCCAGATACATCACAAGCAACATACGAGTGAGTGGAACCCATATCAATCAAAGCAGTGTAAGGCGTGCTATGAATGAAGAACGTACCGGTTATAACATCAGGAGCGTCACCCTTCTCACGACGTCGTGCAGCATAAACTAATGCCGGCTGTCGAGCTTCAGCATGTCTAGCACCCCTGCCAGGTGCCCCACGTCCTCGTCCATTACCATTGCCACCTCTACCTTGCCCACGATCTCTCTGTGGTGGTGGTCCTCCTCGCTGTGGTTGGACATCCCTTTGCTCCGCAGCTAGTTTCTGAGCTGTTCTCTGAGGACATTCTCTGAACTTATGCTCCTTAGACCCACATCGAAAACATGCTCCAGTTCGTTTCCAGCACTCCCCCATATGCACCTTACCACATCCCTGCAAACCTGCGGTCTAAAAGTATTTACTGGAACTGCTCGAATCGGTTCCTCCATCCTTGCTCTTTTAACATTCCGATTCATAGCACTTGAGGGTCTAAAATCCCTCTTAAATTTGGGTCGATCCTTCTCACGATTCAGCTGCTCAGTCCGCTTTACCTCCTCGGCTATCTTAGCCTTCTCTACCAACGCAGCAAAATCACGCTCCCTCTGTGGAGCTATTAATATCCTAAGCTAATCGCGGAGGCCATCCTCAAACCGAGCACTGCGCTCATACTCAGTTGCAACTATCCTGCTGGCATATCGACTCAGCCTCAAGAATTCTGCCTCATACTCCGCGACAGTCTTATTACCCTGAGTCAGATTCAAAATTTCCTTCCGACGAGCATCACATAACTAGCTCCAACATACCTCCCCTTAAAAGCAGTTTTGAACAATTCCCAGGTTACTCGCTCAATTGGGGTACTCTCCCTTACGGTGATCCACCATCGGTATGCCTCGTCACGTAGTAGCGACACAGCCCCCTTCAGCTTTTGCTCCATAGAGCAATCTAGATTGTCCATGATTCGCTACGTTGCCTCAAGCCAATATTCAGCCAGATTTGGGGCTACTCCAGATACACCCCTAAAAACTTCTGCTCTGTTGGCCCAAAGTCGCTTCGATATGGATCCCCTATTCACTGTCCCAGTGCTAGCTCCAGCAACTCTTTCTAAAACCCTTAACATGGCTTGGGACAAAGCATCATCCCCCGTAGCCCGATCATAAGACCCAGTCTCTGTTGCCTGTGGCACAGATGCCTCCTCAGCTGGCCTATGCCCTGAGGATGTAGATTCAGCTTGCACCCTTCCGCGACCACGTCCGCGGCCTCGTCCACGAGTTCCTCTTGTACTCATATCGACTTATCTGATTACGATTTTATGATATTAGTATAATGTTCAATTGTTTATTACGAGATGTCTTATGGAAATATAAGAGTTCAAGGATTGTTTTTCGCATCGTCGTAGCCTAGCTACAGTTTCATTCCTATGGTTTTTTTCAGTTCTACCCTATCTAAAGTATCATAGTAGGGTCTCAGTTCTATTTATAGCATCATATCAACATCACATAAAAAAGAGTATACTTACAGACATGGTGCTGGGGATTCAGTGCGCCACTTCTTTCTCCAAACCAAAAACCACAAACCATGTATTTAATCATAGAAAATAGAATTTCTTAAAATTTGAAAAAAATACCTTTGTTTTGAAATTCTCGATTTTAGACCCATTTTAAAAAAAACCCTGAAAAACTTAAACCATTTTATCATGTATACCTTTATAAAACATTTTTGAGAAAATCTTTTCAAAACTATTTCCTAAAAATACCCTTCTTGGTAAATTTTTTTTCAAAAAGTTTTTCAGACCCGATCCACAGCCGAGTTGTTGCAACCTAGGCTCTGATACCACTAAATGTAACACCTTAAACCTGGCCCAGACGTTATGGCCGAATTTGACGTGCCACATTGAAGTTAAAAATCCATGTTTCATTTTAGTGCCCTAAAAACTGACTTTTGTTAAGCTAACAAAGTGAATGGAAGCTGGGCACCAGGTAGGAATCCGTAACAGAGGGGTGAGCCATGAAGGCTGCTTAAGTACCAAGCTCTTCGAATGGATCCAATCCTAGACATGCCCATAACCATTGCCACACTTGGTTAAATCGAGTTGTAATTTATTTAAGTTGAAATTTTTGATAAATTAGATAATCGTGGCGTGGTGTTATTTTGAAAAAAATTATCATTTTGAAAACACAACCTAAGTCTAGCCCATTTATTAACAAACAGATTAAGGTTATTAAAAATAAAATAATCCCAGAAAAGAAAGAAAATCAAGTCAAAATGGCCTTATTACAATCCAAAAAATAATAATAAATAAAGCAAACTTAATGAAAACCAAACACTTATTCAAAAGCCCAAAGGCGATCATCGTGGCCACTCTGAATCCCCTCCGGCTCCAAGTCCCCAAATCAAGGCTCACATACAAGGTTAAGGAAAGGGGGTGAGTTTGGAAACTCAGTATGCAACAAGCCCCTTTCAGAGCCCAAAACAATATCAGCCTGCTAGGCCTAAGCCCAAATCCAATCTCAACATATACTGGGCCGAAGCCTTTCACCCACAAATTTTAATAAGACCACCTATCCAAAGCCCCTAACCTCTTAAGTCCAAAATTCAAAAATTCAACCGGGTTTTGGCCAGCAGATGGGCCTTCCATAAGCCCATTTACCTACTCAAATTATGAATTCCACAACCAAATACCAAATTTTAAAAACTTTACCAAAATATCAAGAATTGCAAAAAACCCGAAAATCAGGATGTTACAATTCTACCCTTCTTATAGCAATTTCAGCCTCGAAATTTACCTGATCCAAACAGTTGAGGGTACTGCTGACGCATCGCCTCTTCGGTCTCCCAAGTAGCTTCTTCCTTGCCATGGTTCCTCCAAAGTACCTTCACTAATGGGACTGACTTCCTTCGCAACACCTTGACGTCGCGATCAAGTATTTGCACAGTTTCCTCTTCGAAAGTCAAATCCGACTGTACTTTGATTTTTGCAATTGGCACGGTATGAGTTGGGTTCGAACGATATCGCCTTAGCATGGACACATGAAAAACGTCGTGAATACAATCCAGCTCTGGAGGTAACTCTAGTTGGTAAGCCACCGACCCTATCCGCTTAATAATTTGATAAGGCCCAATAAACCGTGGACTCAACTTGCTCTTCTTACCAAATCTCAATATCTTCTTCCAAGGCGAAACTTTCAAAAAGACCATGTTCCCAACTGCATATTCAATATCCTTACGCTTCAGATCGGCATAAGACTTTTGTCGAACCGCTGCCTCCTTTAACTGATTCCTGATCACCTTAATCTTGTCTTCGGTATCTGTTACCAATTCTGGCCCAAGTACTTACCTTTCCCCCAATTCTGCCCAACAAGTAGGCGAACGACACCTTCGCCCATATAGTGCCTCATAAGGAGCCATCTGAATACTTGCTTGGTAACTGTTGTTATACGCGAACTCCGCAAATGGAAAATAGTCCTCCCAACTGCCCCTAAATTCAATAACACAACCTCTTAACATGTCTTCTAGAATCTGAATGACCCTCTCTGACTGCCCATCCGACTGAGGCTGAAAAGCCGTACTAAAGTCCAATTGCGTTCCCAACGCCTCATGCAACTTCTGCCAAAATCGAAATGTAAACCTTGGGTCTCGGTCAGAAATTATCGATACTGGCACTCCATGCAACCTGGTATTTGTTAGGGGTTTACTTTAAGTTATCTGAACTTACCTGGTATTTGTTTCGGAGTTGTGTTTCAGTTATTCTGAAACCTTGTGTTTACCTCGATCGACTTCCAGAATTTGTTCCTCGGGGTCTATAACAAAAAAATTATATCATTAATACCCGACATTATACATCACAATTTTAATTCTCACCCCCAGTGCAAATGACCGTTTTGCCCTTAACCTTTGATATTTTTACGATTTAGTCCTTAAGCTCGTATAATGAAACACATGCGATTTCTACCTTACCCAATCCTAGCCGAACACTTTTCCTTCTTATGGTAGCCCTCATTTTGCATTATTTTCACACTTCTACCACACATTTTACAACTTTTACAAAATGGTCCCTACAAGGGTTTTTCATGAAAATGACCTAGGAAAATATGTTTAAAACATATTCATCTTTCATGTTCCTCCATAATCCATCAAAATAAAAGTGACTCATGCATGGGTAAATTTTTTAACATGAACTTTAGCATGAAATATGGGTAGAAATGGAGAGAGCAAGCTACAGGGATTTCAAAAATACAAAGAACATTAAAAATGGGGCTTGGGAGCACTTACTATTGAGCTTGGAAAGCTTGAAAACCCTAGCTATGGAAACCCTAGAAATTTCGGCAACATGGAGAAGGAGAATGGCTGATTTTTGGTTCATTTTTCCCATTTTATTTCACTTAAATGCCAAATGACCAAAATGCCCTTAAGCCCTTTCTTTGAAATTTCATCCATGCAAGCCCATTTTTGTCCAAAAATTTAGAAATTGGGTTAATTGCTCCCCAAGACCTTCTATTTTATAATCTAAAGCAATTTCATGCAAGTTGCTTCTAGAATCCAAGTTTTGTAATTAATTCAATTTAGTCCCTAATTTTCCAATTGGGCACTTACTCAAAGAATTCCTTCATGAAACTTTAACACATGCATATATTCATATTCTAGGCCTCATAATAATCATAAAATAAATATTTTGATGTCAAATTTGTGGTACCGAAACCACTATTCTGACTAGGCCCTATTTCAGGATGTTACAAGCGGAAAGACATTAGAGCCCAACACCGGCAGTTGATGCTCAAGACTCAGAGGTCATTCAATTGAGTGTTGAAATTCTAGTTTCACAAGAACCAGAATCTGCAAAATCTAACAAGGTAACTTTAGAATCAGCTAATTTTGATAAACTAACAACTCTGTTAGATGCAGAATCACCACAGAAGATGAATCAACCAGTTCCAGTAAAAAAACCTCCACCACCCTACTCTGAAAGACTTCAAAAGTAGAAGCAGGAAATTCAATTTAAGAAGTTCCTAGACGTACTCAAGCAACTTCATATCAACATCCCATTGGTTGAAGCACTTCAACAAATGCTGAACTACGTCAAATTCATGAAGGATATCCTGTCTAAAAAATGAAAGCTTGGAGAATTTGAGACGGTAGCCCTAACGAACAAATGCAGTACATATCTTCAAGACAAACTACCCTCAAAATTGAAGGATCTTGGATGTTTTACCATACTATGCAACATTGGAACAACATATTATGGTAAGACACTATGTGACTTGGGTGCAAGTATCAACTTGATGCCTATGTCAATATTTAGGAAGTTGGGGATAGGTGAAGTTAGACCTACTATGGTTACACTTCAATTAGCAGATCGATCCTTAGTAAATCCTACAGGAAAAATCGAGGACGTATTGGTACATGTAGAAAAGTTTATCTTTCCTGCTGACTTTGTGATTCTAGACTTTAAAGTAGACAAAGAGGTGCCAATCATCCTAGGAAGACCGTTCTTAGCAACTGG
This sequence comes from Gossypium hirsutum, assembly GCF_007990345.1. Lineage (NCBI taxonomy): Eukaryota > Viridiplantae > Streptophyta > Magnoliopsida > Malvales > Malvaceae > Gossypium > Gossypium hirsutum. The sequence continues at coordinate 52,087,591 of NC_053429.1, read as the reverse complement.
AAGGACCCTTACTGATATGCAGAAAGGCGAGCTTACTATACGTGTTCAGGATGATCAGGTAACATTTAACGTTTTTTAGTCTATGCGATTTCTAGGCACAATTGATGATTGTTCTGCAGTGTCCAATTTAGAGGATTTAATCATAGAAAAGGAACTCAACTATGTTGAGGACCCATTGGAACGAATTTTGACATTGGATCCTCTAATTGATAAAGAGGAGGATGAATACTTTGCTTTGTTAGAAGCTAATCAAAGGGGATTTAATCTGCAATCTCGCTTTGAATCTTTAGAGTTAGAGAATAGGGATTATGCCCAACCAAAAACGTCAATCGATGAGCCACCTAAATTAGAACTCAAGGTACTTCCTGCACATTTAAAATATGTTTATTTAGGTAACTCTTCTACTATGCCTATGATTGTTTCTATAGAATTAACTACTGAGCAAGAAGAGAAAATCATCCTGGTATTGAAACAATTCAAGAAGGCTATCGAATGGACCATAGCTGATATTGGCGGAATTAGTCCATCTGTATGCATGCACAAGATTATCCTGGAAGATGGCGAAAAAGGAACGATTGATGGACAATGAAGACTGAACCCCATCATGAAGGATGTAGTCAAGAAAGAAATCATCAAGTGGTTAGATGCCTACCCTATCTCAGATAGTTCATGGGTAAGTCTGGTCCAGTGTTTGCCAAAGAAAAGAGGTATCACGGTAATTGAAAATGAGAATAATGAGTTGATACTGACTAGAACAGTTATGGGATGGAGAATTTGTATTGATTACCGGAAGCTAAACAAGGCGACTAGGAAAGATCATTTTCCTTTGCCATTCTTAGATCAGATGTTGGATAGACTCGCCGGGTGACACTATTACTATTTTCTCGATGGATGCTCGGGGTATAATTAGATTACAGTAGCACCAGAAGATCAACACAAGACAACATTCACCTACTCGTACAGTACATTTGCATTTGGCACATGCCATTTGGTTTATCTAATGCACCTGCTACATTTCAAAGATGTATAATGTCTATTTTTACTAACATGGTTGAAAAATACTTGGAAGTTTTTATGGATGATTTTTCAGTATTCGGAGATACATATGATGATTGCCTAGCCAATCTAGCCAAGGTACTATGATTGCCTAGCCAATCTAGCCAAGGTACTAAGGCAATGCGAAGAAACAAACCTCGTACTCAATTACAAAAAGTACCATTTCGTGGTAGTAGAAGGTATTGCTCTAGGGCATCAGATAACGAGACATGGAATCGAAGTAGATAAAGCAAAGGTAGATGTTATTGAGAAAATCCTACCTCCAACATCTGTAAAAGGTGCTAGGAGCTTTTCGAGCCATGCCGATTTCTATCAATGATTTATCAAGGGCTTCTCCAAAGTTGCTAAACCATTATGCAAATTATTAGAGAAGGATGCGACGTTTAAATTTGATGAGGAGTGCTTAAGAGCTTTTAAAGATTTGAAGAGTCAACTAGTTTCGGCATCCATAATTGTCACACCAGACTGGGATTTGCCATCTGAACTGATGTGTGATGCAAGTGACTTCACAATAGGAGCTGTCATGGGCCAGCAAAGGAACAATATTTTTCATCCCATCTACTACGCAAGTCGAACTCTAGCAGGAGCTTAACTGAATTATACGGTAACAGAGAAAGAGTTACTTGTTATTGTGTTTGATTTTGACAAGTTTCGATCTTATCTTGGAGGTACTAAAGTGACTGTCTATATAGACCAATCGGCGTGTAACACTCTAAACCCGGCCTAGACATTATGGCCACATCTGCGATGTAACATTGAAGTGAGTTTTGAAAAACATAGTTCTATTAGTGAAGTCTATTTGTTTTAAAACCTCTTTTATAATCCTTATGAAAAGCTATCTTATTTTATTTATTTGTTAAATTATGGGTTCATTAAGAAAAACATGACTCATAAAAAATCGTTATTACACTTTAAAACATTGTTCGTTGTAGAAGCTTTTGAAACCAGTTATGTGGCATAGCAGTGAAAACATTTTACCTTCATAAAACCTGAATCCTATAGATAGTAAATATAAGTCAATTTAAATAAAACCCCAAATAAAATGAAACTTTAAAACGGCCTTATTACATAAAATTTACCCATATAAAACTACTTTTACTAAATTCAAATAAAAACATAATCAGTGGTGTGGCCATCTCTGAGTCCCTCGCAACACCGACTCGCCTAAGAATTACCTGCACAGATAGGCAGAAAAGGTGAGTTTTTGAAAACTCAATGTGTAATCCATATTTATCAAACAGTCAAACATACAATGTTGAACAGTCTAGGCTTAAGCCCATATCAATCGCAGTATCAGTGTGGGCCTTAGCCCAATACAGTAACAGAATCAGTGTGGGCCTTAGCCCATTTTAGTACAGTATCAGAAATGCATACAAAGATCCTACCCATCCATCCTCTACACTCCACTCCGTCCAGCCCTACACTCCACGTGGGGATAAAATTAACCCGCCCATCCCTGCACTCTAGAATATAATATTGGTCTCAACAGTAACAGTATTTGTAGCAGAGCTGCCAGTATAGGCTTATAGCCTTTCAGTACACTTCCTCCAACATCATATATCCCACCCCATGCAATGCAACATAGTATAAATGTTCATACAATAAAGATGGCATGCTCAATAGTCATACAACAAAAAGGGGTATATCTGTCATTTACCTCATAGGGGTATAACAGTCATTTCATAGATTAGGGTCTAGATATACTTACCGACCCGCTAGTCGGTCCACAGTCGCCTCGAGTGTCCCGTGCAACCTTAACAGTTTAAACAACGAAAATGGGCCTAGGCCCCTACTACAACCCATGTAGGCCCACTCGCTCGTATGGCCCATTAAGCTCAATAATGGCATTGGCCGTGTTAACTACACAGCCTGGCCCATTATACTTCACACATCTGTGTGATTTACCCTTGTGGGGCTGACGAGCCCGTGAGGCCCACACGACCCATTTGAGCCCAACATGGTCCAAAATGACCATGCCCATGAGATCGCTAGTGGTGGTCTTTATAGTCACATGCTTGCGCTTATGCGTTTAGATGACCACACAGGCGAACGTACGCCCGCGTGGCATCAATGGTAACAGTTTTCCAGCTTTTGCCATTTAACGATTTACACTGTGTGATTATGCACCTGTTACGAAACATGTGCTACGACCAAAAGTTTCCCAAACCTACATTTAGTCACGATAATCCATTAGTCGATTAATACTAGGGTTAATCACCCTTCCCTATTCCCAACTTAATTTCATCCAATACTTGCCTTGAACGAAGAAGCGATTAGCCCTGTTAAAATTGTTGATGAGGGTTTGATAAAGAACTCATTGGTCAACACTGCATATTAAACGATTTTTATTAATCATGTTTACTTATACATGATCAGTTACAGAGATAAGGGCATTCGGCCAATACTTAAGATTCCAAGCCAAAATACCCCAGTCTAAAACAACAACAACGAAAATGCTACCTTCAATCGAGAGACAAGCGAAAGATTCTGATCGCTTCTGTAACACTTGCGCACTTCTCTACTCCTCGAGAAGTATTACCCCTAAAGAATACCAGAGTCATTAGAGTAAGAGATTCGACATTAAGAGAAAAAAAGGGAAAACTCAAAGAGCAGAAACAGCCAGGGACTTACCCGTCAATATTTGGCCAACCACCAAAGAAGGGAGGAAGAGATGAGAGAGAGCCTAGAATAGAGAAAAGAAAAAAGAAGAAGTAAATATTTGATTTAAAACAAAAAATAAAGCAAATGCTGGAGGCCGACAAAAAGAAAAGAAGAAGATGGGGGTTCGACAAGGGTAAGGAAATACAGAAGGTGGTGAGGAAGAGGGAGAAAAATTGATCTAACAACCTACACAATTGAATAGCTGCCCAAAAAGTCTGATACGGAAATGCTCACAAGTCACAAGTAGCATTTGGCTACCAATAAACAATGAAACCAGCAAATGATGAAAAAAAAAGAGAAGAAAACTGAAAAGAGGTGGAACTATCGAATTGAGAGCACAAAACCAAAAGAAATTTTGACACCAAGTTGCCTAACCATCCTATGACCGAATGGATTAGGAGAGTCCTCATTCGGCACCACTACTACCACAACTTTCCACATCCTCGATTCTCTCCTAATTTCCCTCTTCTCCAAACTCAAATCGATAACTTTCTCATTCAATCCTACTATTCTCTCCTCAAATTTGGATATTCACTCCCACACAACCACTCGACCCTCAGAATTTCGATCAACCCTAACCACCTACCTTGCAAGAGTAGCAAAATGTTACTCCCTTGCGCTTAGGGTAGTTTGATCTCAAGACCCCTAGGCACACACCACACGCCACATGCCACCTGATTAGCAAGCCCTTCATGCCATGCAACATTCATATAAATTTAAAAGTCTATTAACAGTAAACAAGGGTTTATTGAAAAAGAAACCAAAATTTTCTCTAAAGCCTAGGTTTGAACCCAGGTCCTCTTATACTACTCAGGACCCTTAACAACCACAACACGTAAACCACATGCAACATAACACGTTATTAAAATACTAAAAATTTAGGGCGTTTCAACTCTACCCCATAAAAGAAAATTTTGACCTCAAAATTTACTTGATCAAAATAGATGAGGGTATTGTTGTCGCATCGCCTCCTCAGGTTCCCACGTGGCTTCTTCAAAACTATGATTACGCTATAGCACCTTAACCAGTGGAACTGACTTCTTTCTCAGAGCTTTCACATCGTGATCTAAGATCTAGACCGGCTCTTCCTCAAAGGTCAGATCTAGTCTAATCTCACTCTCCTCAGTCAAAACGAAGTGTGTAGGATCAGAACGATATCGTCTCAACATAGAGACGTAGAATACATCATGAATCCGGTCCAACTCTGGAGGTAACTTAAGTTATAATATACGATATGGCCTAATGAACCTAGGGCTTAACTTGCCCTTCCGACCAAATCTCAGTACCTTCTTCCATGATGAGACCTTAAGAAACACCAAATCTCCCACTGAAAGCTCAATCTCCTTACACTTCAGGTCTGCATAAGACTTTTGTCTGTCCGAAGCCGCCTTCAGTCTATCTCGAATCAACTTCACCTTATCCTCGATATCATAAATCAACTCAGGGCTCAGAACACGCTGCTCACCCAGCTCAGTCCAATAAGAAGGAGTATGACACCTATGACCATATAATGCCTCGTAAGGTGCCATCTGTATGCTAGACTGGTAGCTATTGTTGTATGGAAACTTTGCCAACGGTAAGTAATCTTCCCAACTACCCCAGAAGTCAATCACACAACTCCTTAACATATCCTCCAGTATCTAAATCACCCTTTCTGACTGCCTGTCTGTCTGAGGATGGAACGCAGTACTGAAGTCCAACCTTGTACCCAATACTTCATGTAACTTCTACCAAAACTGAGACATGAAGCTTGGATCTCTATCGGATATCATGGAAACTGGTACCCCATGCAGTCTCACAATTTCAGACACATACAACTTAGCCAACTTCTGCAACGAGTAATCTGTACGAACAGGTATAAAATGGGCAGATTTAGTCAGCCGATCAACGATGACCCATACTGAATCCTTTTTAGTAGGCGTTAAGGGTAGCCTACTAATAAAATCCATAGTTACTCTCTCCCACTTTCAATGCAGAATCATAACTGGTTGAAGCAACCCTGAAGGCAACTGATGCTTTGCCTTAACTTGTTGGCAAGTTAGGGACTTACTCACAAAATTAGTAACTTCACGCTTTTGCCCTAGCCACCAATACAACTCCCGAAGGTCTCAATACATCTAATTCCTGTGAGGATGCATAGCATAAGGACTACTATGCGCTTCTTATAGTATAGAATGCCTCAAATCAGTATCTTTCAGTACATAGACTCTCCCACAGAAACAAAGTACCGCTGCGCTATTCAGCCCAAAATTTAAAGTTTCCCCACTCTCAATCTGTTAGAAACGAGAACCTAGTGACTCATCCTCCAACTTCTTACCTTTAATCTATTCAATCCACCTCGGTTTAACTTGAAGCTCGGCCAGTAAACTACCATCGTCGAATAAACTGAGACGAGCAAACATCACCCTCAAATCAGTAATAGCCCTACGGCTCAGTGCATCAGCAACCACATTAGCCTTACTAGAATGGTACTCAATTGAACAGTCATAGTCCTTAAGGAGCTCAACCCACCTACGCTGCCTAAGGTTTAGCTCCTTTTGAATGAGGAGATACTTAAAGCTTCTGTGATCCGTGTAAATGATACACTTTTCACCAAACAGGTAGTGCCTCTAAATCTTCAGTGCTAAAACCACCGTTGCCAACTCCAAATCATGCGTCGGGTTGTTTGCTTCATGCGTCTTAAGCTGACGAGACACATATGTCACTACCTTACCCGTTTGCATCAACACACATCCCAAGCCAACATGTGATGCATCGCTATAAATAGTGAAGTCCTTCCCAGACTCTGGCTGTATTAAGGCAGGGGCCTCAGACAGAACTTTCTTAAGTCTCTCAAAAATTTCCTGCTGCTTATCAGTCCAGTTAAATGGTACCCCTTTACACAACAACTTAGTCAGAGGTGCAGCAATCAACGAATATCCCTTAACAAACTGCTTATAATACCCTGCCAATCTCAAAAAACTTCGAATCTCAAATACCAACTTAGGTTGCTTCCAATCCAGAACCACTTCAATTTTTCGAGGATCAACCCTAATCCCCTTAGCAAATACCATGAGACCCAGAAAAGTTACCTCACATAGCTAGAATTCACACTTTTTGAATTTAGCATACGACTACTTCTCCTTCAAAATCTGCAGAACAACACGAAGATGAGCATCGTGTTCCTCTTTAGTCCTTGAATACACCAGAATGTCATCTATAAACACCACTATGAACCGATCCAAATAGGGCTAGAACACTCGGTTCATCAAATCTATAAAAGCTACTGGTGTATTCGTTAGCCTAAACGGCATCACTAGGAACTCGTAATGACCGTAACGAGTCCTAAATGCTGTCTTGTAGACATCAGTCTCTTGAACCTCCAGTTGATGATACCCCGATCGGAGATCAATCTTAGAGAAGGCTGAAGCTCCTCGAAACTAGTCCAATAAATCATCAATCCTTAGTAGGGGGAACTTATTCTTGATAGTCAATTTGTTCAGTTGCCGATAGTTGATGCACATCCGCATGGTTCCATCATTCTTCTTCACGAATAAAACCGGTGCTCCCCACGAGGACACACTAGGGCAGATGAGCCCTTAATCCAAAAACTCTTGAATCTGTGCTTTAAGCTCCTCAAGCTCCTTCGGTGCCATTCTATAAGAGGCAGTAGACACCGGAGCTGTACCAGGCAAGAGCTCTATCCCAAATTCAACTTCACAGTTAGGAAGTATCCCTGGTAACTCATCGAGAAAAACATCCGAAAAATCCTTAATTGTTCTGATATCTTTCACAGATGAAATCTCAGAACTCGAAGCAATGACGTAGGTTAAATATGCCTCACAACCCTTACGCACCAACTTCTCAGCCTTAAGTGCAAAAATCACATTTGACAGATAATTTCGACGCTCTCCAATCACAATTACCTCATCATCCTTTTCAGTTTTTAGTATCATCCGCTTTACAGCACAGTCCAAATTTTCCTAATGCTTAACTAGCCAATCCATACCCAATATTATGTCGAATTCCCCAAAAGGAAGTTCCATCAAGTTAGCTAAAAAGATCATTCCTTGAACCTCCAAAGGTACATCCTTAAACAATTTGTTCACTCTTATTGATTGCCCTAATGGACTCAACACGGTAACCTCACTCGTAGTGTTTTGACACATTACACCCAACTTCTTAGACACAGTGCATGCTACATAAGAGTGCGTAGATCCCACATCAATCAATAAAGTGTAAGGTACATTATGAATAAAGAACATACTCGCAATAACATCTGGGGCGTCTCCATCTTCTCGGTGACGTGCAGCATAAACCAGTGCTGGCTGCCTCGCCTAAGTATGTGCAGCACCTCTGCCCGATGCTCCACGACCACGACCTATACCATTTCCACCTTTGGCCCGACCATGGCCTCACAGTGGCTGTTGATAACCTTTTTGCGACTGAATAATAACCATACTAGTAGCTTGCATCTGATCGGGCCTCCGTGGACAATCCCTGATACGATGCTCCATAGATCTGCACCTCAAACACGCCCCTATCCGTACCCAGTACTTGCCCTAATGGCATTTCCCACAAATAGTACAGGGCTGCGATCCGAAAGTTGCAACAGGGGGCCTAACTTTGACTGGCTCATTAAACCTGGCCTTTTTCTTAGGCCCCATAGCTGAACCTAAAGGCTCTCAAACCCTCTTGTTTCTACCTTTATCCTTTTCACGATTCTGGTGACTAGTGCGCTTCACATCCTCGGCGATCTTTGGCTTTTCCACTAACACAGCAAAATCTCTCTTCCTCTGTGGAGCTATCAAAACCTGTAGATCATCTCTGAGGTCATCCTCAAAATGCATGTAATGCTCATACTCAGTTGCCACCATGCCTCACGCATAGCGGCTTAATCGTAAAAATTCTACCGTATATTCAATTACGAACTTATCCCCTTGGGTTAGATTCAGAAACACCCTTTTGTGGGCGTCCACATAGTTAGCGCTCACATATTTCCCTTGGAATGCATTCTTGAAAAACTCCCAAGTCAATCGATCAGGCTGAGTACCCTTTTTCACTGTAAGCCACCACTGATAGGCTTCATCTCGTAGTAATGATACCGCTCCTTTTACTTTCTACTCGATAGTGTAGTCGAGGTCATCCATAATCCTCTCTGTGGCCTCAATCCAATATTCAGCCACACTAGGGGCAACTCCAGCAACACCCCTAATGTAACACCCCAAACCCGGCCTGGAAGTTTGGCTCGAACTTGGCGTGTCACATTGAAGTGTTTTTCGAAAACCATGTTTCCATTAAAAACCCTTCTTAATAATTAAAAACTTATACCCTTTTTAAACCTTGTTAGAAAACCTCAGCTGAATAACATTCTTAACAACTTTGTAAAAATCTTGGTAGTTGCGGAAACTTACTTTAAAAATAATTGTGGTTACGTGATGTTTTGAATAACAGTAGTTGCTTTGGAAAATCGTGTTCTAATACTAGCAATTATAAGAACAATAAATAAAATTCCAAATTTGAAATCCAGAAAATTACAACGGCTTTACTACAACCCACATAAAATAATTTAAAGGAAATAATCAAAACTGTAACATAAACAGTGTGTGTGGCTTCCTCCGAGCCCCTAGCAACCACGATCCATCTAAGGCTGGAAATTACCTGAAAGGTTAATAAACGGGGTGAGTTTACGAAAACTCAGTGTGAAATCCCCTACTATAAAAAGGAACAGTCAGTTATCTAAAAGAATTAAAAGTCTGGCCCCAGCCTTACTTACAATTTCAGTACCAATCGGGTCTTAGCCCATTACAACAGACAGTACCAGATGGACCTTAGCCCATTACAGAATAAGAAACATTATCATAATTGGAACCAAAATGAGAATCAGAATCAGAATCAGTAACAGAATCAGAATCAGAATCAATATTAGTAACAGAATCAGAATCAGAATCAGAATTAGGTGACAGAATCAGAATCAGAATCAGAATTACGTGACAGAATCAGAATCAGAATCAGAATTACGTGACAGAATCAGAATCAGAATCAGTAACAGAATCAAAATCAGAATCAAAATCAGTATTAGTAACAGAATTAGAATTAGAATGTGAATGCAATCACAACCCAATCCAGCCGTATACACCCCCGTACCAACCTTACACCATGTGGGGAGACAACTCGACCCACCCATCCGCTACACACCACAGAATTTGCAGCATGGCTGCCAGAACAGATATCGTGACAGAGTCACCAGATACAGATATTGTGGCAGAGCCACCAGAATCAGATAATGTGGCAAACCCACCTAACAGAATACGTGGCACAAAGCCATAGATAACTGTAATAACTTCGGCACATAGCCATCAGTGATAGTAATATAACTGGCGCACAGCCTTCAGTAAATATGATCGACACAGAGTCGTGAACAAATATGTTAGGCACATAGCTACAGGTAAATACGTTTGGCACGAAGCCATAGTCAAGATGGCACAGAGCCATATTTAGGTTTGCACAGAGCCATTAATAACGGGTCTATAATCGGCACGAAGCCCACAACAACAGCACATAGCCTTCGGTAGCGTGATCGGCACTTAGCCATCGATCGGTCAACAGATATTGTGACAGAGTCACCAAATACAGATATTGTGGCAGAGCCACCAGAACAGATATTTGTGGCATAGCCACCAGAACGCTTCCTTCGTACAAAATCCCAACCCATGCAACATGTCATGTATGCAGAATGTCATGCCCATATTTGAATAAAAAAATCACAGTCAAGTCACTCATATCACCAACATATATTCACAATCAAATCCGTCAAACACACAGTCCAAGTCAGTCACTTGCCCACAAGGGCAAAACAGTCATTTAACACCCTAGGGGCAGAATGGTAATTTTACCCCACAAGGGTATCTCGGTAATTCTACCCTACAGGGGTATTTCGGTATTTCTACCCTATAAGGGTATTTCGATAATTCTACCCTACAGGGGTATTTTGGTAATTCTATCCTATAAGGGTATTTCAGTAATTCTACCCTATAGGGGTATTTCGGAAATTCTACCCTACAGGGGTATTTCAGTAATTTCACAATCAAGGGTAAAACGGTAATTCTGTAAATCGAGGGTAAAACGATAATTTTGTAAACTGAGGGTAAACCAGTAATTCTGTAAATCAAGGGTAAAATGGTAATTTTACAAATCAAGGGTAAAACGGTAATTCTGTAAATCAAGGGTAAAACAGTAATTCTGTAAACTGAGGGTAAAACTGTAATTCTGTAAATCGAGGGTAAAATGGTAATTTTACAAATCAAGGGTAAAACGGTAATTCTATAAATCGAGGGTAAAATAGTAATTCTGTAAACTGAGGGTAAAACGGTAATTTTGTAAATCGAGGGTAAAACGGTAATTCTGTAAACTGAGGGTAAAATGGTAATTTTGTAAATCGAGGGTAAAATGGTAATTTTAAAAATCGAGGGTAAAACGGTAATTCTGTAAATCGAGGGTAAAACGATAATTCTGTAAATTGGGAGTACTTTGGTAATTTTACAAGTCGAGGGCATTTCAGTAATTGGTAAACTAAAGTATTCTAAACACGGATAACAATACGACTGGGCCTAAAGCCTATTCTCGGCCCAAATAGGCCCACACGCTCGTATGGCCCTTTTAACCCAAACCTAGCCACAGATATGCGATTCACCTAGCCTAGTCCAATATTTACTACACAATCAAACAACTTATCCAATTGGGCCCGTAGGCCTGTTGGGCCCACATGGCCCCTTTCGGCCCATCGCGGCCCGAAGTAGCCATCCAACTACAAGAGTAGTGATAAATACACACCTGATTGGAGACTGAAGTTAATCCACGCTCCGAGCACTCTTAGCCGACGCCCAACCCAAACGAGCACGCCATAAAGCGAAAGGGATCAGCCAAGAAAGGTACCTTTACTCTCCTCATGGTTCTCTCTATTTAAAGCCAGCTTCCCATCCACTCTTATGTTAGCTTCCCGATGTGGGATCCCTCCAACATCATAGTTTAAATTCAACACCAACTCTTGCCGCCCCCTGTTAGCAAAATAAATGCTCTTTGCTTGCTATGGGATTCGAACCCATGCCTCCCCTCAAATGCTCCACATGCCACTTGCCACTAAGCCACGAGGATTTTTGTGTCACAATTTCTCCAACAATATTCTTAAGGCCTACCTACTACACCCAGGGTTTGATTCACCTTAAACCAAATTTTTTGCTAGAGTCCAGGTTTAAACCCAGGACTTCTCCAACACTTCTCAACAAACTTAACCACTGAAACAAGCCTTCATTAACTAAATTTGCATGCACAACAGAATATTATAAGCTGCCTTCAACCGCTCCCATGCTTAAGGCCCAAAACTTCTAGGCCCAAATTCAGGGTGTTACACCTAAAGATCTTAGCCCCATTAGACCTGAGTCATTCCGTTACCGATCCACAGCCTACAGTACCAGTTTGGGCCAAGCGGACCTCTCCAAAATTCATAGCATAGCCTGGGACAGTGTGTCGTCCCCAACTATCCGATCATGTGACCCAGTCTTAGTCACAGGTGAATCTGGAGCCTCTCTTGCCTCAACGTTAGGCATATGGCCCGATGCCGAAGATCCAGCCCGAACACCTCCACGGCCTCCGCCGCGGCCTCTTGTACCTCTTCCACAAGTGCCTCTAGTGCTCATTATCGATTTGTATATTATATGTATTAACAGTTTTATGCATTAGTTTTACAATTTCAGTGTTTATTAATGGATGTTTTATGAAAAATAGCATCAATATTTCAGAGTTGTTTGCTTTTGCAGTTCGTAGTCTTACTACAGTTTCAGGTTACCCTAATAAAGGTTTCAGCATAGTCTATTATCTACGATAATCTTAGTATTTCAGTTAAAACATATAGTAGTTTTAGAGAACTTATATACCAGAGACTCAGTAGACCACACATTCAGAAGTATTACTTCAAAAATTCTTTACTATTACTTGAAAACAGTTCCTTTGAAAATTTATGTTTTTTAGAAAAACCCAAATCCATAGCTGAGTTTTACAACCTGGCTCTGATACCACTAAATCTAAGACCCCAAACCCGACTTAGACATTAGGGACGCATCTGTGATGTCACATTGAAGTGAGTTTTGAAAAACGTAGTTCTATTAGTGAAGTCCGTTTGTTTTAAAACCTTATTTATGATCCTTATGAAATGCTATTTTATTTTATTTATTTGTTAAATTATGGGTTCATTAAGAAAAACATGACTCATACAAAATTGTTATTACACTTTGAAACATTGTTCGTTACGAAAGCTTTTGAAACCAATTACGTGGCATAGCAGTGAAAACATTTTACCTTCTTAAAACCCGAGTCCTACAGCTAGCAGCTATAAGTCAATTTAAATAAAACCCCAAATAAAATGAAACTTTAAAATGGCCTTATTACATAAAATTTACCCATATAAAACTACTTTTACTAAATTCAAACAAAAACATAATTAGTGGTGTGGCCATCTCCGAGTCCCTCGCAGCACCGACCCGCCTAAGGATTACCTGCACAGATAGGCAGAAAATGTGAGTTTTTGAAAACTCAGTGTGTAATTCTTATTTATCAAATAGTCAAACATACAGTGTTGAACAGTCTGGGCTTAAGCCCATATCAGTCGCAGTATCAGTGTGGATCTTAGCCCAATACAGTAACAGAATTAGTGTGGGCCTTAGCCCAATTCAGTATAGTATCAGAAATTCATACAAAGATCCTACCTATCCATCCTCTACACTCTACTCCGTCTAGCCCTACACTCCATGTGGGGATAAAATCGACCCACCCATCCCTACGCTCCAGAATATAGTACCGGTCTCGGCACTAACAGTATTTTCAGCAGAGCTTCCAGTATAGGCTTATAGCCTTTCAGTACACTTCCTCCAATATCATATATCCCACCCCATGCAATGCAACATAGTATAAATGTTCATACAATAAAGATGGCATGCTCAACAATCATACAACATACAGGGGTATATCTGTCATTTACCTCATAGGGGTATAATAGTTTTTTCATAGATTAGGGTCTTGATATACTTATCGACCCACCAGTAGGTCCACAGTCGTCTCAAACGACCCGTGCAACCTTAACAGTTTAAACAGCGAAAGTGGGCCCAGGCCCTTACTATAGCCTATGTGGGCCCGCTCGCTCGTGTGGCCCATTAAGCTCAATAATAGCCTTGGCCGTGTGAACTACACAACCTGGTCCATTATACTTCACACATCCGTGTGATTTACTCGTGTGGGGCCCACAAGCCGGTGGGGCCCACAAGCCGGTGGGGCCTATACGACCCATTTCAGCCTAACATGGCCCAAAACGACCTATGCCCATAAGATTGCTCGTGGTGGTCTCTAAAGTCACATGCTCGCGCTTATGGTTTAGAGGACCACATAGGCGAACGCACGCCTACATGGCATCAATGGTAACAGTTTTTCGACTTTTTCGTTTAACAATTTAAGTAGTGTGAATACACACCTCTTACGAAATGTGCGCTACGACCAAGAGTTTCCCAAACCTACATTCAGTCACGATAATCCATTAGTCGATTAATACTGTTAATCACCCTTCCCTATTCCTAACTTAATTTCATCCAATACTTGCTTTGAACGAAGAAGTGATTAGCCCTATTAAAACTGTTGACGAAGGTTTGATAAAGAACTCCTTGGTGAACACTGCATAATAAATGGTTTTTATTAATCATGTTTACTTATACATGACCAGTTACAGAGATAAGGGCATTCGGCCAATACATAGGATTCCAAGGCAAAATACCCCAGTCTAAAATAACAACATCGAAAACGTTACCTTCAATCGAGAGACAAGCAAAAGATTCTGATCGCTTCTGTAACACTTGCGCACTTGTCTGCTCCTCGAGAAGTATTACCCCTAAAGAATACCAAAGTCATTAGAGTAAGAGATTCGGCATTAAGAGAAAAGAAGGGAAAATTGAAAGAGCAGAAACAACAAATGACTTACCAATCAATGTTCGGCCAACCACCAAAGAAGGGAGGAAGTGTTGAGAGAGAGCTGAGAATAAAGAAGAGAAGAAGAAGAAATAAATATTCAGTTTAAAACAATAGAAAAAGCGAATACTGGACACCGACAAAAGGAAAAGAAGAAGATGAAGGTTCGGCAAGGGTAAAGAAATATAGAAGGAGGTGAGGAAGAGGGAGAAAAATTGATCTAGCAACCTACACAATTGAAGAACTGCCCAAAAAGTCTGATACAAAAATGCTCACAAGTCACAAGTAACATTTGGCTACCAATAAACAACGAAACCGACAGATGACAAAAAAGAAAAGAGAAGAAAATCGAAAAGAGGTGGAACTATTGAATTGAGAGCACAAAACCAAAAAAAATTTCAGCACCAAGTTTCCTAACCATCCTATGATCGAATGGCTTAGGAGAGTCCTCATTCGACACCACTACTACCTCAGCTTCCCACTTCTTCAATTCTCTCCTAATTTCCCTCTTCACCAAACTCCAACCGATAACTCCCTCATCCATTCCCACTATTCTCTCCTCAAATTTGGCTATTCACTCCCACACAACCACTCCACCCTCAGAGTTTCGGTCAACCCCAATCACCTACCTTGTGAGAGTAGCAAAATATTACTCCCTTGCGCTTAGGGTAGTTCAAACTCAAGACCCCTAGGCACACACCACACTCTACATGCCACCTGATTAGCAAGCCCTTCATGCCATGCAATAGTCATATAAATTTAAAAGTCTATTAACAATAAACAAGGGTTTATTCAAAAAGAAACCAAAATTTTCTCTAAAGCCTAGGTTTGAACCCAGGTCCTCTTACACTACTCAGGACCCTTAACCACCACAACACGTAAACCACATGTAACATAACACATCATTAAAATACTAAAGATTTGGGGCATTACACGACGATTAAGTATTTTCTTGCCAAGAAAGACGCTCAGCCAAGACTGATCCGATAGGTACTTTTACTTCAAGAGTTCGATTTAGAAATTCAAGATCGAAAGGGAGTAGAAAATCAAGTAGCAGATCACTTTTCTAGATTAGAGCTGCAAGAAGGGAATTTTCCACTTATACCAATTCAGGAGACATTTCTAGATGAACACATACTGAAGGTAAATGATGTCCATAATTACCCTTGGTTTGCTAATATTGCTAACTATTTAGCTTGTGGTTTGATGCTGATTGATAAGAGATATCATCAAAAGAAAAAGTTTCTTCACAATGTGAAGTACTATTTCTGGGAAGAACCATATTTGTTTAAAAAGTTTGCAGATCAAATGATCAGGAGATGCGTGGAAGAAGATAAAGTACATAAGATTTTATACCACTGTCACTCAGCTCCGAGTGGGGGACACTTCGAAGGAACACGTACGGTGGCCAAAGTATTCCAGGCCGGACTCTTTTGGCCAACACTATTTAAAGATGCATATGCTTACGTAAAGAGTTGTGATCGATGTCAAAGGGTCAGAAATGTCACCAATAGAAATGAGATGCCTCAAACAAACATCATTGAGGTAGAATTGTTTGATGTTTGGGGTATTGACTTTCTCGGTCCTTTCCCTCCGTCTTTTGGTCACAAGTACATCTTGGTAGACTATGTGTTTAAGTGGATTGTGGCTGAAGCATATCTGACAAACGATGCTAAGGTTGTGATGAAGGTTTTGCAGAAGCATGTGTTCACAAGGTTTGGAACCCCACGTGCCATCATTAGTGATGAAGGGTCCCATTTGAAAAACATGAAGTGAAGCACAAAGTTGCCACAGCTTACTATTCGTATACGAATGGGCAAGCTAAACTGGCAAACAAAGAGATCAAAGGCATACTTGAGAAGGTAGTTTGCCCAAATCAACGAGATTGGTCCAAAGAACTGATGATGCTTTATGGGCTTATAGGACAGCATACAAGACACCTTTAGGGTTGTCACCCTATAGGTTGGTCTTTGGGAAAGCTTGTCATCTGCCTTTGAAGTTAGAGCACAAAGCTTACTGGGCTCTCCAATGACTCAACTTGGACTAAAAATTGCTAAAGAGAAACGAATGCTTTAACTTAATGAGTTAGAAGAATTCTGAATGTCTACATACGAGAATGCCAAATTACTTAAGGAGAGACTCAATAAATGGCATGACAAGCACATTCGAGTTCGAGAATTTGAAGCAGGTCAGCAAGTCTTGTTATTCAATTCCAGATTAAGGTTTTTTCTAGGTAAGTTAAAATCACGTTGGTCCGGTCCATTTATGATTCATCGAGTCTATCCATACGGATTTGTTGAACTTTAAGGTAAGGGAGGTAATTTTTGAGTTAATGCTCAACGTTTGAAACATTACTGGGGAGATAAAATTGAACGGGATCAAATCTCATTCATTTTGTTTAAATTTTAAATCTCGTTCATTTTGTTTAAATTTTCTTGTTTTCTTTTTAAATAAATGATTTAGGATGTATTTTCGGGATTAGTATGCTCAAATAAATTCTATCTAGGAGATTGGAACTTAAGCGGGACCGCTTGTGACCCCTCTAATACTTCTTGGGAGTTGATTTTGACATAATTTTCTGAGAAATTATTCCCTAAATGGCAAAATAAATTTTTAAATTTTCAAATAAAAAGGGTCAATTTTGATCAAAGTTTTAAAATTGCAACTCAATTTCAAATTTTCATTAAGTTTAGAGAATTAATTGAACTATTTTTAAAATTTAGTTGTTATTTTTGTAAATATTAAAAATTAGATGCCTCTTTTTATAAATATTTTCAAAAGGCATCTAGAATAAATGTTTTTAGTTTAATAAAAAAGATGATAATTATTAATATATAATTATATCTATTATAATATATATTAATTGTTATCAACTTTATATAGAGTTAGGATTAGTTTTAATTTAGTCATATTTTATTTGATAAGTTTTTATCTTCATAAATTAATAGCAAATAATAAATTAATATGCATTATATTAATTATTAATTGTTATTTACTTTGACTAGAATTAGAACTTAGAATTTTTAATTACTAAATTTTTCTAAGAATTCTACTTTAACTCTTATTTCCCTCACTATTTAAATATCACCAATCTTCTCCATTTTTCTTCATTCAAACTTCCATCCCACCAAACAACCTAGTGCTGTAGCCCTTAACTCCCTAGTCGCAAGCCTCCAACTTCTCAGCCACAACACCGCCCGATAGTCATTCAGCCAACAACTCACCCCGCGCACACCTGCAGCCTCCGTGCGCACCCAGCAGCCCACGCACAAATGGGCACCAGCAGCCGCTCCTTATTGCTACTCCTTGGTGCCGCACCTGTTCCTTGCTCCAGCTCGCGCACGCCCACGTTGCTGCCTGCTGTCGAGTAGCTGCCCAATCCAGGTTGTGCCGCTCATCGATCCTGCTCGACTTGTCCGCTTGTTGCTCAACATCCGTGCGGCACATTAGCCCTATTACTCACACCAACACCCCATCCTTAACCGATAATCCTCCAACCTATCCTAAATTGACCTCTTTTGTTTTCTCTTAAATTTTAGATTTTATTTAATCATTTAATTTTTCAATTTATTGAATTATTAATATTTTATATTAATTAAATTTTTGAGAAATTGTTTTCCATCTTATGTTCAGGTTAATCATGCCTCGCAAAAGAACCCGCGCCTCTGCCCAAATTGATGAATCACAAAGCAAATTCCACTGTGAATAAGCCAAAGCGAGATACGAAAGTGTTTTCAAGAATCAACAAATGCATCTAGAGAAAGGCTTCACATTGAAAGAGAGCAATTATATTGATTTTATGGCGCGTATTCGTCAAGTTGCTGAAACTCTCAATTGGGAGTTGCTTTGTAAGAAAAGACCTAGTGTGGATGAGGAGTTAGTTCATGAATTTTATGTGAATTTAACATCAAACAAATTGAAGGAAGTATCTATCCATGGAATATTAATGACTTCTTTGAATTACCTGATTTGAAAATGATGAATATTCTTCCTTAATGAGCAATATCAAGCCTGAAAATTTGCAAGAAATACTCAAGGAAATTACAGTTCCAGGTTCTAAGTGGATTATATCAAAGAAAGGAATCCATACTAGTAGAAGAGAATATTTGACACCACTTGCAAAGGTATGGCTCTATTTCATCTGATTTAGCCTTATGCCTAGTTCACATGGAACTACGATTTCATTGGAGCGAATGGTCTTATTATACTCGATTTTAACTAGAAAGACCATTGATGTGGGAAAAATCATCCTGAGAGAAATGTGGAATTGTGTCGTTAGATGTTCTGGCCTAGCTTACTTTCCTTTTACAATAACAATTCTGTTCTTGAAAGCTAAAATTCTTGCCAATGTAAAGATGACAGGTTATAGCCAGGGCACAATCATAGATTGGGACCTCTACCGAATAGCTGGAGACTCTGTTTACAGCAAAAAGTTGAAGAAAGTGAGGATCCCAAAGAAGAAGAAGAAGATCCCACAGAGATCAGACTAATGCAATCAGCTGAAATCCCTGATCGGGTGGAACCAATGGAACCAAAAGCTGAACCTGATGTTAAGACCTCAATGTTCAGACCTCAACCGCCTCGCCCAGATCTTCGAGATGAGCTGTCAAAGTTGGTGGACATAATGCAAAATATGCAATAGCAGCAACAAGCTTATTGGAGATATTCAAAAATAAGGGATGACTCCATGGGAAGCGCTTTTACAAAAATATAGAATGACCCATTTTTTTTTGTGCCTGAGTTTCCAGATTCATATTTGAACGATGGAGTCCACAATCGAAGAGGGAGCGAAGCGATTCATGCAAAAACAAAGATAATGTAGAAAAAGATGAGTCGAATTCGGAAGGATCTGCAAATAAATAAAGGGGGGATCTTAACATTATTTTATTTATGTTCTTAGGTTATTTTAGGATTAAGTTAATTAGGAATTTTTATTCTCGCATAATAAAACAAGAGATGGAAATCATTAATAAAATTGAACAAGTAGCAAAGTATAAAGTGTGGCAATAGATATATACATGTCTAGGATTGGATTTGGAAAAAGCTTGGTACTTAAGTAGTCAAATTGACTCACCTCCTCTTTTCTAGAATCCTACCTAGTGTATAGTATCTATTCACTTTAAAGAATGAGGACATTGTTCATTTTAAGTAGGGGGACCGAAAAATTGAAATTATTTCCGTTAGAATAAATAATTCTTTTAATTATGAATAGGATATATTTTGTTCAATAATTTGAATTTTGGTTAAGTATGCTAAACTTCAGTATAAATAAAGTTCTATTATTTCAATAATTGTTATGTTAGCTTAATAATGACATAAATGTATTTTTAATAAAGCATGCAAATCATACCATAAAATTTTAGTTCCTTAGGAAAGTTTGGCATGCATGAAAGTTTAAAGTCTTTAGAATTGATTTAATAGTTTCTTGAGGCAAAATCCTAGGAAGCATGGAGCATTGAAAATGATTTAGGCAATTATTGTTTGAACCATTTGACCCTTTCAAGCCAACCATGATGAAATTTTTATCTTTTGAAACCCAACTTTGAGACTATATGGCCTAATTTTATTTGAACCCTTGCAAATTTAGCCATCACTTCTCTCATAACTATCTTAAAATTGTCCCAAACACTAGACTCAGTACTATTCAAAGTATTCTTTAAAAATAAGTTTTGGGGAGTTAAAAAAAGTATCAAATACTCTAAAAATTGTAGCACATATAGTAAAATGCTCATGTTAAAAAAAATAAAATAAAAGAGCACATTTACTTGAAAGAAAATAGATGTACAAAAGAGTATGTGAAAGCAAAGTAAGTTGGTGTATTGAGGGAAATTATTCCAAAGGTACGATTGAAGCTAAGTCTAAGGTTTTAAGCCTAAATTTATCTATCTTTTACCTACCCCTAGCCTAGCCATGTTACAACCTTTTTAAAGACCTATTGATTCAAGTTTCTATGCTACCTACATTAGTGGAGAGAAATTGCTATGTTCAACATATGGAGGCATAAGATAAACTTAATGATTGTAGCTTATCTTGAATAAGGAAATAAAATCAAATTGGTAAGGGTTAACATGTCTTTGTTAAGGAAGTATTTAGTCTAATTTTGCTATCATAATAGTTGCTGAGATTAATTTGAATGATATGCATGCTTAAGTAGCATAACTATCAAATATCTTGTTTTTGAGCATAAGTATATTAAATTCATAATTTTGGGAAGAATGTTGTTTTGAAGGAGTTTTTTAAAGGTGTTTTCGAGAAATTCTTTTCAAATTTGTGCATTACTCGAGACGAGCAATGAATTAAGTTTGGGCGTGTGGAAACACAAAAATATTCACACTTTTTCATGCCCTTTTTAACTTAAATTCATGCAGTTTTGATAAAATTCCTATTGGAAAATAATTAAGTTTTATAAAATAATTAAAGTGTACTTAAAATATGAACATGTTGAATTTTAATTAATTTTATAATTAATTTTGATGAATTTTGGTTATTTTTGACAGATTTGCACAAAGGGTGAAAAATGGCTCGACAGACACTACTAGAAGCACAAAATTGAGAAGCACTTTGAAGTATCAAGGCAAATTAATTTTCAGCCTAAGACAGTCCAAAATTATGTGTATTAATTCATAATATAAATAATTTTAATTTATATCCAATTTAATTTGGGTTTATAAATTATTATTAATAAATTATGAAAAGTGGTCTAGTTGAGCTGAACCGACCAAGTAATGGATAGCCCAAAACCGCCCCATGTGCTGACCCAAATCAGCTTTTGGCTGATTATTTAGCTTGCAAAGAGGCCGTTGAATACTTGTTCTAATAGCATTCAAACCCCTCCACAAATGGTGGCTTTCTAGATTTGCCCCAAGCTCAATTTAGCAAGTTTGGAATCATCAAACTTGCCACATGTGTGGCCGGCCAAGGGAGGGCTCTTTGGCTGCTAATTTTAGCTATTTTAGCAGCCCTCTTCTGTAATGCCCCCACGCCCGAGACCATCGCCGGAGTCGAGTATGAGGCATTACTAAGCTTAGTTTAACATTTTTAGAACTTTGGATTATTGTTTCTACATTCACAGCTTTTAAGCTACTTGCGTCACAGTCACAAGAAAAATCATATCTCAAGTTACGAAACTCGAAATCAAGATCCGTAAATTTTACCTGAATCTATACTCATATACCTATCTTCTAATTTTTTTCTAGAATTTTTGGTTGGGCCAATTAGTACAGTTTATTAGTTAAAGTTACCCCTGTTTCAGGACTCGACTGGTCTGACCTCTGTTTACTACGAACCACATTTCTCTATGTAAAAAATTCATATGACTATGAGATTTGTTTCTACTAAAACTAAACTCAATAAGGATTCTGAGGATATAAAATATACCACCTAATTATATCTTTATAATTTATGATGAATTTCTAAAGTTGGAGCAGGGGATTCAAAAACTGCTATGACCCTGTTTCACTAAAATTCAAATATATTCTAACATATAATTCCTTTACCTGTTTCATTTGTTTCATGTGAAACTAGACATAATAAGCTTCAATTTGATATGTAGTCCATCACCACATTCAATTGCTATGATTTTTAGTAAATTTTCAAACTCGCGTCAGTGTTGCTGCAGTATTCTGTTTATGGCAAATTTCATCCTTTTTATGAGTTTTTATGCACTAAGTATCTTAATAGTTTTCCTTAACATCAAACATAATCTACACTAACCATTTTCATAATTTATCATTATCAAGAATTTCCTCAACCATTCCACAACCATACCATAAGATCATTTTCACAAAATAGGTATATTGCTATACATGCCATACTTAAATTTACAAGCCATTTACCAAAAGTCTTCCGGATAGTGTGACTGAGCCTTCGACCTATCCCGACTCCTGAGCTGGCTTGTCCAAAACTACAATGAGTAAGAAGGAGGGAGTAAGCATAAATGCTTAGTAAGTTCATATGCAAATAATAAGTAACATAACAAACAGTTATACCAATCAACATTAGCATACATCACTAAAACACATATCACATTTCTAAACATCATTCCTCATCATCTTATTACCTTATAGTGGTTGTATCAATACTCAACCCGAGGGTTAAATACATACCTGTCCAAAATAACCATTTCACATCACTCACCAATACTTCTCTTTACATCTCGAATATTCCTCCATTGAGTAGAACTTTACCCGTTGAACACATCGGAATATAATTCGGATACATGGATAATTTGCATATAAGTGCCACATATTCAATCAAGCAATCATGTAACCCGCCCATAAGCGAACTCGGACTAAACTCAACGAGCTCGGGCGTTCGCATCCATAAGTGAACTCGGACTCAACTCAACGAGTTCGGATGCCTAGTTACATCACACGAACTCGGACTCAACTCAACGAGTTCGGACATTCGCATCCATAAGTGAACTCGAACTCAACTCAACGAGTTCGGATGCTCAACCATCCTAGTGACATGTCACTTGTATCCTAATCTATTCCTAAGGTTCAAACGGGATTTTTCTCGAACACTTATCCTTGCCGTCTTCCGTAGAATGCCAAAATCAATACTCGGTAACAATTATATTTAACAAGTAGCTCACATAATTTACATATTATTTGAAATTACCCACAAAGCATACATTTCATAATGAAATTCAGCATAACACATAATTAATATCAATAAATTAAAAATAACAATTATGCTACATTATTTACACATGAACTTACCTTGGTACCAAAATACAAAGATTTTGCAATTTAGTCCACAATCTTTTCTTTTCCTCGATTGAGGTCGATTCCACGTCTTTCTTGATCTAAAATAACACATTTAGCTCATTTAATACTCACATTATCAAATTAACCCTTAACTCAAATTTTGGAAAAATTACAATTTTGCCCCTAAACTTTTGCATATTTACATTTTTGCCCCTAGGCTCGGGATTAAACTTTATTCCTTATTCTTATGTTTTACAACATGCTGATCACTTTTCTCTTCTATGGCAACATCAAATTCTCACTCTAACATGTACTTGTGACTATTAGGTATTTTTACCGATTAAGCCATTTTACTCGTTTTTGCTTAAAATCGAGTAGTAAAAGTTGTCTAACATAATTTAAAACCCCATATTCTATCATAAAACATCAAAATACACAAATTTCACCTATGGGTATTTTTCCAAATATAAACCCTAAGTTGAATTATTGCTAACATAAGCTTAATCGAGCTACCGGGATTCCAAAAACGTAAAGAACATTAAAAATGGGGCTTGGAATCACTTACTATGGAGCTTGGAAGCTTGAAACAAACCCTAGCTATGGAGAACCCTTGAAATTTCGTCCTAATGAAGAAGATGGACAAAAATTGGCTTTTAATTTTGTTTTTAATTCATTTTAATAACTAAATGACCAAAATACCCTTACTACTAAACTTTCCAAAAATTCCTTCCATGTCCTAATTTTGTCCATGAACTTAAAATTGGTCAAATTTCTATTTAAGACCTCCTCATTAATATTGCAAAACAATTTCATACTAAAAACTTCTAGAATGCAAGTTTTGCAACTTATTCGATTTAGTCCCTACTTTCAATTTAAGCACTTTAGGCATAGAATTTCATCACGAAATTTTCACACAGTCATGCAATCATATCATAATCATCAAAATAATTATAAAATAATTATTTCTATCTCGGATTTGTGGTCACGAAACCACTATTCCGATTAGGCCCTAATTCAGGATATTACAACTCTCCCCCCCTTTAAGGATTTTCGTCCTCGAAAATCTTACCTGTAAACAGATGTGGGTATTGATTTCTCATAGTTTCTTCGGATTCCCATGTAGCTTCTTCTACTCCATGCCTTTCCCACAACACCTTCACAAGTGCAACATTTTTATTCCTTAGTTGTTTGACCTCTCGAGCTAAAATCTTAATCGGTTCTTCTTCGTAGGTCATATATGGTTGTAGTTCAATTTCTGTCGGTGAAACTACACGTGAAGGATCCGAATGATACCGATGTAACATAGATACGTGGAACACATCATGAATCTTCTCTAATTCAGGTGGTAATGCTAGCCGATATGCTACCGGTCCAACTTTTTCAATTACTTCATACGGCCCAATAAAACGCGGACTTAATTTGCCCTTCCGCCCAAATCTAAGGACTTTCTTCCACGGAGACACCTTTAAAAATACTTTATCACCAACTTGAAATTCAATGTCCTTTCGTTTTAGATCTGTATAATATTTCTGTCTATCTGAAGCAGCTTTCAAACAATCTCGAATTACTTTCACTTTTTCTTCAGTTTTTTTTATTAGATCAACTCCATAAATCTGATTTTCCTTGAGTTCAGTCCAATACAAAGGCGTTCGACACTTACGACCATACAATGCTTCATAAGGTGCCATTTTCAAGCTCGTCTGATAACTATTGTTGTAAGCAAATTCTACCAACGGCAAATATCTTTCCCAACTTCCTTGAAATTCCAATACACAACATCTGAGCATGTCTTCAAGAATCTGAATTACTCTCTCTGATTGTCCATCAGTTTGTGGATGAAAAGCAGTACTGAAATTTAACTTTGTACCTAACGCGTCTTGCAGCTTTTGCCAAAACTGCAAGGTAAACCTTGGATCTCTATCTGAAATAATCGACAATGGTATTCCGTGTAATCTAACAATTTCTCTAATATACAGTTCAGCCAACTTGTTAAGAGAATAATCCGTACGTACCGGGATAAAATGAGCCGACTTAGTTAATTTGTCAACTATTCCCAGATGGCATCTTTCTTTCTTGGAGTCAATGGTAATCCTGAAACAAAATCCATAGTAATCCAATCCCATTTCCATTCAGGAACCATAATAGGCTGAAGTAATCCCGAAGGCACTTGGTGTTCAGCTTTCACCTGTTGACAAATTAAGCATTTGGACACAAACTCTGATATATCTCTTTTCATTCCATTCCACCAATACATTTTCTTCAAGTCATTATACATTTTCGTACTACCCGGATGAATCGAGAAATAACCACTATGTGCTTCCTGTAGGATCTTTTGAATCAATTCCTCATTCTTCGGTACACAAATCCGATCTTTAAACATTAAGCACCCATCAGAACTAATTTTGAAATCTGACTCTGTATCAACTTCACACTGTTTTCTCTTGGCTTGCAAATCTTGATCATCTTTCTGAGCTTCAGAAATCTCTTGCAAAAACATTGGTTTTGCTCTTAACTCTGCTAGAACCGAACCATCATCTGACACTTTCAACTAAGTGTTCATAACTCTCAAAGCAAACAACAACTTTCTGCTCAAAGCATCAGCAACCACATTCGCTTTTCCCGGATGATAATCAATAACAAGCTCGTAATCTTTCAATAATTCCAACCATCTTCGTTGTCTCAAATTCAAGTCTTTTTGTGACATCAAGTACTTAAGACTTTTGTGGTCGGTATATACCCGACATTTTTCACCATACAAATAATGTCGCCAAATTTTCAAAGCAAACACCACCACAGCCAATTCCAAATCGTGAGTAGGATAATTCCTCTCATGAGGTTTTAACTGCCTCGAAGCATATGCCACCACTTTTCCTTCTTGCATGAGCACACACCCCAAACCATTTAGAGAAGCATCACTATACACCACAAATTCTTTACCTGATTCGGGCTGTACTAACACTGGTGCCTCTATTAATAACTTTTTCAATTCTTCAAAACTCTGTTGACATTCTTCCATCCATTCAAATTTAACATCCTTTCGGAGTAATCTAGTTATAGGAGCAGCAATTATAGAAAATCCATTTACAAACCGCCGATAATACCCAGCTAGCCCCAAGAAACTTCTAACTTTGGTTACGTTTTTCGGTGGTTTCCAATCAACAATGGCTAAAATTTTACTAGGACCAACCCGTATATCATCACCTGAAACAATATGACCCAAAAATCCAACTTCTCGAAGCCAAAATTCACTTTTACTAAACTTAGCATACAGCTGCTTATTTCTCAAAGTTTGCAAAACTATCCTCAAATGCTCAGCATGCTCTGTATCATCTTTTGAATAAATTAAAATATCATCTATAAACACCACAACAAATTTGTCCAAGTATGGCTGAAATATGCGATTCATTAAATCCATAAACACAGCAGGAGCATTTGTCAATCCGAATGGCATAACTAAAAATTCATAATGACCATACCTTGTTCTAAAAGCAGTTTTAGGCACATCCGACTCTTTTACCCGCAGTTGGTAATACCCAGATATCAAGTCAATCTTTGAAAACCATGTCGCTCCTTTTAGCTGATCAAACAAATCATCAATTCTTGGCAACGGATACTTGTTTTTGATTGTCACCTTGTTTAACTACCGATAATCAACACACAACCTCATAGAACCATCCTTCTTTTTCACAAATAACACGGGAGCACCCCAAGGTGAAAAACTCGGTCTCACAAAACCTTTATCAGTCAACTCTTGCAACTGCGACTTTAATTCCTTCAACTCTACTGGTGCCATTCTATACGGAGCAATCGAAATCGGAGCTGTTCCCGGTATCAAATCAATACCAAATTCTACTTCCCTGACTGGAGGCAAACCCGACAATTTTTCTGAAAATACGTCCGCAAATTCACACACAACCGGCACTGATTCAACTTTCTTTTCAACTTCTTTTGTATTAATTACATACGCCAAATAAGCTTCATAACCCTTTCTCAGATATCTTTGAGCTGACATTGAAGAAACCACACTAGGCAATGCCTCTGATTTATCTGATTCAACCCGCAGAGTTTCACCATTTCCACACTTTAATTCTATAATCTTTTCTTTGCAATTTATTTTAGCATCATGCAATGTCAACCAATCCATACCCAAAATAACATCAAACTCATCAAACGGCAACAACATTAAGTCGGCCGGAAAGTAATGATCCCGAATCATTAAAGGACATTTCTTACATACTTTATCGACAGTCACACATTTGCCTAACGGATTCGACACTCTAATCATAAATTCTGTGTTCTCAACAGGTATATTCATACTAGACACCAATTTCATGCACACATATGAATGAGTAGAACCGGGATCAATCAAAGCAATAACATTAACATTATAGAGGGAAAATGTACCGGTAATCACATCAGGTGAGGAAGCATCTTCACGTGCTTTAATAGCATAAGTTCTAGCCGGAGCCCTTCCTTCAGGTCTAACTGGTGCATCCCTGGCTTCATTCTTACTGCTTGCTTCGCTCCCAGCTTTTCTTGGATATCTTCCTCTCGAATCCGCCCCACTTGTTTTTGTATTCTGAAATTTTTCTTTTTCAGCTCTCTCTGGGCAGTCTCTAATAAAATGATCCAAAGAACCACATCAAAAACATCCATTTGCTCTACATGGACCAAAATGATTTCTACCACACCGCTGGCACTCAGGTTTAACAAATCTCGAGTTCCCTACACTGGCTGCCGAAGTAGTCTGGGATTTAGGACCCACATTTTGCTTCTTATAATTCCCATATGATAGCCCAGCTGAAGCTTGGGAACGAGGATTCATATTCCTTGACTTTCTAGGTTGCTGTGAAAATGAACCGCTCATCGATATTTTCTTCCAATTTCTAGTCTCAGCCTCTACCTTTTTCTTTTCTTTAAGTAATTCTTCGGCCTTACAAGCTCGATCAACCAATACTACCATTTCTTTTAATTCAAGAATTCCAACAAATACCTTGATGTCTTCGTTGAGTCCGTCTTCAAATCGTCGGCACATCTTGGCCTCTGTAGGAACATACTCTCTGGCATACTTACTTAATCGAACAAACTCTCTTTCATATTCTGTAACCGTCATATTACCTTGCTTCAGCTCAAGAAATTCTTTACGCTTCTGATCAATAAATCTTTCACTAATATATTTCTTCCGAAACTCTTCTTAAAAGAATTCCCAAGTTATTTTCTCTTTCGGTACCACCGAAATCAAAGTCTTCCACCAATTATAAGCTGAATCCCTCAACAAAGATATAGCGCATTTCAAACATTCTTCAGGTGTACAAGATAATTCGTCAAATGCCCGGATTGAATTTTCAAGCCAGAACTCTGCTCTCTCGGCATCATCATCAATATTTGCTTTAAATTCTTCGGCCCCTTGCTTGCGAATTCTATCAACTGGAGTTCTGTGAAATTTCATCAGATCCATACCTTGAGGCATCGGGGGTACAGGTTGAGGAATTGGGGGAGGTGGGGGAGGTTGTACATTTGGGTTCGTACGAACGAACTCAGTGTACCATGCACTCATCATTTAGAGAAAGGCTTCCCGACCCCTTTCTCCTCCTCCCTGACCAACAGTAGGAGGTGGATTTTCAGTCGGCGCTGCTCCTTCAGCCGGAGCTGGCACATTACTCTCTACTTCATCTGCCACAGCTAGATCGGGATCCATTTACTATAAAAAAATCATTTAAAAACGTCAGAAGTCGTCACACTATCACAATTTATACATATGGCATGTGTAGCAAAATCCGTACATACAACACGTAGTCCGAGAACTGACTAAACCTGCTCTGATACCACTAAATGTAACGCCCCCACGCCCGATACCATCACCGGAGTCGAGTATGAGGTGTTACTAAGCTTAGTTTAACATTTTTAGAACTTTGGATTATTGTTTCTACATTCACAGCTTTTAAGCTACTTGCGTCACAGTCACAAGAAAAATCATATCTCGAGTTACAAAACTTGAAATCAAGATCCGTAAATTTTATCTTAATCTATACTCATATAAATATCTTATAATTTTTTTCTAGAATTTTTGGTTGGGCCAATTAGTACAGTTTATTAGTTAAAGTTACCCCTATTTCAGGACTCGACTGGTCTGACCTCTGTTTACTACAAACCACATTTCTCTCTGTAAAAAATTCATATGACTATGAGATTTGTTTCTACTAAAACTAAAATCAATAAGGATTCTGAGGATATAAAATATACCACCTAATTATATCTTTATAATTTATGATGAATTTCTAAAGTTGGAACAGGGGATTCAAAAACTGCTATGACCCTGTTTCACTAAAATTCAAATATATTCTAACATATAATTCCTTTACCTATTTCATTTGTTTCATGTGATACTAGACATAATAAGCTTCAATTTGATATGTAGTCCATCACCACATTCAATCGCTATGATTTTTAGTAAATTTTCAAACTCGCGTCAGTGTTGCTGCAGTATTCTGTTTATGGCAAATTTCATCCTTTTTATGAGTTTTTATGCACTAAGTATCTTAATAGTTTTCCTTAACATCAAACATAATCTACACTAACCATTTTCATAATTTATCATTATCAAGAATTTCCTCAACCATTCCACAACCATACCATAAGATCATTTTCACAAAATAGGTATATTGCTATACATGCCATACTTAAATTTACAAGCCATTTACCAAAAGTCTTCCGGATAGTGTGACTGAGCCTTCGACCTATCCCGACTCCTGAGCTGGCTTGTCCAAAACTACAATGAGTAAGAAGGAGGGAGTAAGCATAAATGCTTAGTAAGTTCATATGCAAATAATAAGTAACATAACAAACAGTTATACCAATCAACATTAGCATACATCACTAAAACACATATCACATTTCTAAACATCATTCCTCATCATCTTATTACCTTATAGTGGTTGTATCAATACTCAACCCGAGGGTTAAATACATACCTGTCCAAAATAACCATTTCACATCACTCACCAATACTTCTCTTTACATCTCGAATATTCCTCCATTGAGTAGAACTTTACCCGTTGAACACATCGGAATATAATTCGGATACATGGATAATTTGCATATAAGTGCCACATATTCAATCAAGCAATCATGTAACCCGCCCATAAGCGAAGTCGGACTAAACTCAACGAGCTCGGGCGTTCGCATCCATAAGTGAATTCAGACTCAACTCAACGAGTTCGGATGCCTAGTTACATCACACGAACTCGGACTCAACTCAACGAGTTCGGACATTCGCATCCATAAGTGAACTCGGACTCAACTCAACGAGTTCGGATGCTCAACCATCCTAGTGACATGTCACTTGTATCCTAATCTATTCCTAAGGTTCAAACGGGATTTTTCTCGAACACTTATCCTTGTCGTCTTCCGTAGAATGCCGAAATCAATACTCGGTAACAATTATATTTAACAAGTAGCTCACATAATTTACATATTATTTGAAATTAACCACAAAGCATACATTTCATAATGAAATTCAGCATAACACATAATTAATATCAATAAATTAAAAATAACAATTATGCTACATTATTTACACATGAACTTACCTTGGCACCAAAATACAAAGATTTTGTAATTTAGTCCACAATCTTTTCTTTTCCTCGATTGAGGTCGATTCCACGTCTTTCTTGATCTAAAATAACACATTTAGCTCATTTAATACTCACATTAACAAATTAATCCTTAACTCAAATTTTGGAAAAATTACAATTTTGCCCCTAAACTTTTGCACATTTACATTTTTGCCCCTAAGCTCGGGATTAAACTTTATTCCTTATTCTTATGTTTTACAACATGCTGATCACTTTTCTCTTCTATGGAAACATCAAATTCTCACTCTAACATGTACTTGTGACTATTAGGTATTTTTACCGATTAAGCCATTTTACTCGTTTTTGCTTAAAATCGAGTAGTACAAGTTGTCTAACATAATTTAAAACCCCATATTATATCATAAAACATCAAAATACACAAATTTCACCTATGGGTATTTTTCCAAATATAAACCCTAAGTTGAATTATTGCTAACATAAGCTTAATCGAGCTACCAGGATTCCAAAAACGTAAAGAACATTAAAAATGGGGCTTGGAATCACTTACTATGGTGCTTGGAAGCTTGAAACAAACCCTAGCTATGGAGAACCCTTGAAATTTCGGCCTAATGAAGAAGATGGACAAAGATTGGCTTTTAATTTTGTTTTTAATTCATTTTAATAACTAAATGACCAAAATACCCTTACTACTAAACTTTCCAAAAATTCCTTCCATGTCCTAATTTTGTCCATGAACTTAAAATTGGTCAAATTGCTATTTAAGACCTCCTCATTAATATTCCAAAACAATTTCATACTAAAAACTTCTAGAATGCAAGTTTGCAACTTATTCGATTTAGTCCCTACTTTCAATTTAAGCACTTTAGGCATAGAATTTCATCACGAAATTTTCACACAATCGTGCAATCATATCATAATCATCAAAATAATTATAAAATAATTATTTCTATCTCGGATTTGTGGTCACGAAACCACTATTCCGATTAGGCCCTAATTCGGGATATTACATCTTCAGCTATAAAAAACCCTTTAAACTGATCATTTGAAATACACCTCAAGCATTCACATCTTTTCTCTCTTCTCTCCACTTTCTCTTTTCTTTTCCATTTCAAATTCCCTTGCTCTCTTGCTGGTTTATCCTCTTGGAAAAGGGGAATTCATCAGCCATTTGGAGCAACAATTAATTGTTCATAGCAGGCTTGGACGACGAGGACAACGGAGAAGGAAGAACGGAGCAAACTAGTCAAGCCACAGAAAAACACTGGATTTGATTATTGTTCCCTATCTCTTTAATTTTTGTTGTTGTTATGATGAACATATCTACGAATATTTATGTTGTTGGAATGGTTAATTTAATCAATTTAACATGAATTTAATTCGTGTTAGGTTGATTGCATTTCGTTTGCTAAAATTGTTAAAATTGTGTTTATGTTGTTATAGGCCTCGGTAAGATGCTTGATTAAGTAAAATCATGACTAAGTTATTCTTGCATTACAGTTGTGAGGTAGCTAATGAATTAATTATTTAAACGGATTGAAATTGTAATTAATGGAAACAGTACTTAATCAGTGCATGTTTAATCATCTAAGGTAGCTAAGGGTTAAATTAGCAACGGTATCTGACGATACATTTGCCTTGCATAACTTGCAAGATTATTGTGATTAAGCTATTTCAGGGAAAGGATACTTTGTTACCTCACGTAGTCTTTTATGTGCTTATTAGATTTAATTAACCGTTTGAGTTGACATAGGGATTTGTACAAGAGGTTATTTTGATTTAATAAGTATGTATGTACAATAACACATTTGTCTATTAAAGATTTGTTCAATCGGTTTAATTGACATATGGATATAGTTAAGAGATGAATGGATTTTTGTAGGCGAGTATGTTCATAAGTTAGCAAATTACCGAGTTGCTGTGAATTTATTAGTAACAATATAAACATGAGTTTAATAATTCTAAGTTAAGAAATGTAATTGATCTAACACAATTATGTCATCTTGATTAAAAATCATATTTTGAAATCGTGCATTTGAGATTTATTTATTTAGTTTACTTAGTTTAAAATCTTAGTTTTTAATCACCCTCTTCAAACAAAATATTTTTCTTCACCAAAGTGTTTTAAATAGCATTCATAAATAACTCTTTTCACAGTCCCTGTGTGTACGATAACTCGACATTTACTTGTCACTTTATTATTGCGATTGTGTACACTTGCACATTTCTGTCATTCCACGCGGTATGGACACTATGAGTTTCTTGTAATGCCATTTGGCTTGACCAATGCACCTACAGTTTTTATGGATTTGATGAACAAAATTTTCAGCCCGTATTTAGACAAGTTTGGGGTGGTATTTATAGATGATATTTTGGTTTACTCTCGAGACGATGAGCATTTGAGAATAGTCTTGCAAACTTTGCGAGAGAAACAATTGTACGCCAAATTCAGTAAATGTGAATTTTGGTTACGAGAAGTTAGTTCTCTTGGGCATATTGTGGCTAAAAGTGTCAGGGTAGACCCGAATAAAATTTTAGCCATTGTTAATTGGAATCCACTGAAGAATGTGTCTAAAGTCTGAAGTTTTATGGGACTAGCTGGTTATTATCGGAGATTTGTAAAAAAAAATTCAATAATAGCTTTTCTGATGACTCATTTGTTACAGAAATATGTAAATTTTGAATAAACTGAGAAATGCCAATAGAGCTTTAACAGATTAAAGGCTTTATTGACAGAAGCGCATGTGTTAGTCCAGCCTGAATTGGGTAAGTAATTTATAGTTTACACTGATGTGTCATTGAATGGTTTAGGCTGTGTTTTGTTGCAAGATGGTAAGGTAGGAGTCTATGTTTCACGACAGCTAAAGCTACTTGAAAAGAACTACTCAAAACATGATCTTGACTTGGTGGCCATAGTGTTTACATTGAAAATCTAGTGGCATTACTTATTTGGTGAAAAGTGTCACATATTCACTGATCATAAAAGTCTGAAATACTTGATGTCACAGAAAGATTTGAATTTGAGACAATGTAGATGACTTGAGTTATTGAAAGATTATGATCTTGTTATTGACTACCATCAGGGAAAAGCCAATGTAGTGGCAGATGCTTTGAGCAGAAAATCCTTGTATACTCTGCGAGCAATGAATACCCGATTATCGTTATCTGATGATGGTTCAATCATAGCCGAGTTAAAAGATAGACCAATATTTTTGCAATAGATTTCTGAATCTCATATTATAGTAAGTTGCAAGCAAAATGGGTACAGAGTGAATCGACTCCTAACTCAGAATTTTAGATTGGAATTGATGGTTGTTTGTTATTCAGAGGCAGAGTATGTGTACCGAAAATTTCAGAATTGGTATAGAAGATTTTGAATGAAGCTCACAATGGTAACATGTCTATACATCCTGGTAGTAATAAAATGTATAATGATCTGAAAAAGATGTACTGGTGGCCGGGAATGAAACGATATATTTCTGAGTTTGTATCTAAGTGTTTGATATGTCCGTAAGTAAAACCTAAGCATCAGCTGCCTTCTGGACTATACAGCCGGTTACGATACCAGAATGGAAATGGGAAAGAATTACCATAGACTTTGTAATGGGATTACCCTTGTCTCCAAGGAAGAAAGATTCTATTTGGGTAATCGCTGAACGGTTGAAAAAGTCTGCACACTTTATTTCGGTACGTATGGATTGTTCCTTGGATAGATTCGTTGAATTATACATTTCTGAGATTGTCAGATTGTATGGAGTGCTTGTCTCTATTATTTTAGATTGAGACCCTTAGTTTACATCTCGATTCTAGAGAAAATTGCAAGAAGGTCTAGGTACTCAGTTACACTTTAGCACTGTATTTCATCCCCAGATAGATGGTCAATCTGAACGGGTAATACAGATCTTGGAAGATATGCTTCGGTGTTGTGTACTTGAGTTTGAAGGTAACTGGGAAAGGTATTTTCCTTTGGTTGAATTTGCTTATAATAATAGTTATCAGTCTAGTATTAAAATGGCACTGTATGAAGCCTTGTATGGACACAAATGTAGAACTCCATTGTATTAGATAGAACTCAGTGAGAAAAAGTTACACTAAGTTGACTTGGTCCGAGAGACTAAGGAAAAAGTGAAGGTAATACGATACAGCTTGAAAGCAGCCTCTAATCGTCCAAAGTCCTACGCTGATTTGAAATGAAAAGAAATAAAATTTCAATTCGATGAAAACGTATTCTTGAAAGTGTCGCCTTGGAAGAAAATTCTTCGATTTGGACGCAGTGGAAAACTAAGTCCACGGTTCATTAGACCTTATGAGATTAAAGAAAGAATTGGATCTGTTGCATATCAGATAGCTTTACCACAGAGCTTGATCAGATTCATAATGTTTTTCATGTATCTATGCTACGGCGGTACCGATCCGATCCTTCACATGTTATCTATCCGACAGAAGTAGAGATTCAGCCTGATATGAATATGGTGAAGAGCCAATAAAATCTTAGCTTGGGAAAAAAAGAGTTAAGAAATAAAAAATGTAGCTTTAGTAAAAGTTCTTTGGCAATGACACAGTATAGAAAAAGCTACTTGGGAACTGGAGGATACTACGAGGAAGCAATACTCAAATCTTTTTACTGGAAAGATTTTCGAGGGCCAAAATCCCTAAAGGGGGGGAGAGATGTAATAGCCCATTTTTCAGTGAAATCGGAACAGTGGTTCTGGGGCCACAAATTCGATCCGAAAATATGATTTATTTTTTTTCATTATATGGTCCGTATTATAATAGGCATGTCATGTGAAAATGTTGATATGAAATGTTTATCGATTAAGTGTTTAATTACGAGAAGGACTAAATCGCATAAAATGCGAAAGTTGAATTCTAGTAGCTATAAGGATCAAATAGCTATGAAGTTCAAAACTAGAGGTCCTTATATGGTAATTAGACCATTAAGAAAGTATGTGGATTTTTCTTGATGACTCATTCATGGAAATATAGAAAAAAGGAAAGGACTAAATTGGAAATAGCAAAATACTTAACTAATTAAAAAGATGATAAAAGAAATCATCTTATTTTATGTCATCTTCAACCTAAAACACATGGAAACCCTAGGGGAGAGAAAATAAACTTTCAAGGCCTAATTTGATCTGGACAATACTAATTCAAGGTTAGATCGAGGAAAAGAAAATGTTTCGGATTGTAGACTTTTACGTGAACAAGTGTCGAGGTAAGTTTGTGTAACTTATTCCGACATGTAAATATGTTTAATTGAATGTTGTGTTGTATGGAATGTGATTTATTTGATGTACATTACTTGAATGTTATCATGAGAAATTTAATACATGCTTGAAAATGGTGAAAAGGGATTAAGTCCCAATTGAATATTGAATTTCGATGATTATATGCGCTTTCCCGAAACTAATAAGGTCCTGCATTTGTTGCAGATAGGATTTAGCTCAGACGAGTAATCCTATTGACCTTGTTATAGAAAGGATTTATCCCAGATGGGTAATCCTGATATAATACCTCTTGAGCATATGTTATGATTAGGATTTAGCCTGGACTGGTAATCCTAATGGAGCTCCTTTGAGCTTACATTATGATTAAGGATTTAGCCTGGACTAGTAATCCTATTATACAATATGTGGCTTGAGAGAGTGTTTCTTGGTTAAGTTCCCTAATGGGTACCCTTGAATAAGAAATTGACGGATTATTGAATCGTACACTTTGAGTGTACAACTTCAGCATCCATCGGGATTCAATGATTCAACTGACATAAAACTTTTGACATGGCATGAAAATCTTAAGATGAAATGAGAATGACTTGAAAGAATGTTGCTTGATGAGCTCATCCATGTTATTTGATTGATATGAATATTTTGGTGACTAACATGTTTGATTGGATACATGTGTTTAGGCAATTTAGCTCAATGGATGGAAAACTTATTATTGTATGCTTAGATTTAATTAGCGGGATTGGTAAGTTTTGTTTCTATTATACGAACTTACTAAGTATGTAATGCTTACTCCATTTTATTTTTCCCTTATTTTACAGTGCTTGGAAGCTCGCGAGGGCTAGAGATCACCTGAGCATCGTCACACTATCAACTAGTCATTTTGGGGTATACTTAGTAGAAATCATTTTGGTATAATGGCATGTATAGGACAACTTGGCCAATAGTGGCTTGAAATGTTATTTTGTAACCTAGCCATTGGAATGGCTAGTAATGGTTCATTTTGGTATGACTAAGTAGATTACTATGATATACATATACACATGTGTTATGTTATGAATATGTTATCAAAGGTTGCTATTGCCTAAGTTAATCTAAGGTAAGTTTATGACCATTTATGCATGTAATGGTATGCCTTGTTAAATAATGAATTTGCCTATTTTAAATGCTTGGAATGGTTTGTGTGTTTCAAATACAGGTCTTGGGTGAATATTTGGGTTAGAAATGAAGCTAGAAAAGGCTTCATTTTGTCCTCACGGGCAGACACATGGGCATGTGGTTAGGCTGTATGTCTACTGCACCTTAATTTTTAGAAACAAAATGCTCAGAATTGGGCACACGGGCATGTGTCTCAGCCGCGTGTGCCACACAGCCTAGTATACGGGTGTGTGTCTTGGTCATGTAAAACCTGCACCTAATTTCGAATTGAATTAATTAACCACACAGCCTAGCACACGGGCGTGTGGCATGGCTGTGTGTACAAGTCAGAGAGTTACACGGGGTCGAACACAACATCCAACACAACCGTGTCCCAGGGTCACACGGGGGTGTCTCTTGGACCACATAGGCGTGTGAGCCTTGCACCTTGGAAAAATTTTGTAAAGTCGTGAAAAATTCTTAAAATTCCCATTAAGTCTTGACTCGATTCTAATACTCGTATTGGACTTCGAGGGTCAATCAAGGGACGTTATGAATGATCTCGGTAAATGAATAGTAAATTGTAAGAATTATTTGAAAAATGTTTTGAAGGTTTTGGTAATGCTTTGAAACCCTATTCCGATGACAGATACGTGTTAGGGGTGTTATACCTTGCATTTCTAAACGTATTTGGGATGAAAAGGTGGTCTTTCTCTTTTCTATATGTCGATGACTTTCTACTCATTGGAAATGATGTAAGGACGTTGTCATTGGTTAAACTATGGTTAACTCAATAGTTTAGCATGAAGCATTTGGGATAATCTAATTTTTTTCTAGGTATTCAAATCCTAAGGGATCAAACGAACAAATTTGTAGCATTATCACAAGCTTCTTACATAGACAATGTATTGAAACATTATATAATGGTTGTTTCAAAGAAGGGAGCTCAACCTTTTGTATCAGGATTTCATTTTTCTATGAAAGACTGTCCTAGGACAATGGAAGAAAGAGAAAACATTAGAAAGGTTCCTTATGCTTTGGCAGTAGGAATTCTCATGTATGTCATGTTATGTACACATCCAAATATCTATTTCAAAATAGAGTTGGTGAGTTGATATCATTCGAATCCTGGTCCAAGACACTTGCAAATAGTTATGCATATA
Organism: Gossypium hirsutum; assembly: GCF_007990345.1. NCBI lineage: Eukaryota > Viridiplantae > Streptophyta > Magnoliopsida > Malvales > Malvaceae > Gossypium > Gossypium hirsutum. The sequence continues at coordinate 52,049,063 of NC_053429.1, read as the reverse complement.
CTCAAGTATTTATGGAGAACAAAGGATTATATGCTTGTGCATTTTGGAGGAGATCTTACTCTTATTGATTATACCAATTTAGATTTACAAATGCGTTGAGATTCAACAAAATCGACATTGGATAGTGTCTTTGTCCTAAGCGATAGGTCTATAGTGTGAATAAGTGTCAAGTAAGGTTGTACGACTAACTTCACTATGGAGGTTGCATTTGAGGTATGGAAAAAAGCTATGGCACTATAATAGTACAAATATGACTAAACACCAAAGAAACCACATGAGGACAAAAAATTCTGATAAAAAGTATCAGAAGGGAAACGATAGTAATTGATGAAATAGTAGATGTAGTTAAAGCTCGCATCTAAGGGAAACCTTATGGATTTCTTTACCAAGACTCTATTGGCTAGAAGTTTTGAGAAACATACAAAGGGCGAATAGATAAGGAATCGAAAGTTGGTGTGTTAGGTAGACAACTTCTACAGTATGTAGCATCATTCACAATTGTGAATTTATAGCCCAAGACATGGGTAAATGATATTCTCTCATTGACATTACATGATAGAGGTGAAATGTAAATGTTGTTACGAGTCATTTGTCTTTGTGATTAATGACTTAATTACTCTATGATAGTAATTAACTATTCATAAAGGAAGATGTATCGGTTACCATGAGATAAAATAAGATCATATTTGGAGAATGAATTTATCCCAATTAGATTAAAGATATCTTATGAGGGTAACACACTTATGGAAAGGTCATTGGGTGATCACTAATTGAATAGTTTTTTTAATGGTATGTAATTAGGGAGAGCTGGGTCATGATACTATAATGGATTGACTTTGTGACTAAATGAGTTTATAATTAATAGACAAAAAGATGAAATTTAATTATAAATCATTTAGGCCCTAATTATATATGTAACACCCCAAACCCGGCCTGGAAGTTTGGCTCGAATCTGGCGTGTCACATTGAAGTGTTTTTCGAAAACCATGTTTCCATTAAAAACCCTTCTTAATAATTAAAAAATTATACCCTTTTTAAACCTTGTTAGAAAACCTCAGCTAAATAACGTTCTTAACAACTTTGTAAAAATCTTGGTAGTTACGGAAGCTTAATTTAAAAACAATTGTGGATACATGATGTTTTGAACAACAGTAGTTGCTTTGGAAAATCATGTTCTAATACTAGAAATTATAAGAACAATAAATAAAATTCCAAATTTGAACTCCAGAAAATTACAACGGCTTTACTACAACCCACATAAAAACATTTAAAAATAATAATCAAAACTGTAACATAAACAGTGTGTGTGGCTTCCTCCGAGCCCCTCGCAGCTCCGATCCATCTAAGGCTGGAAATTACCTGAAAGGTTAATAAACGGGGTGAGTTTACGAAAACTCAGTGTGTAACATAACCCAACCCAACCATAGCCCAAAATAAATCAAACCTCAGAGTCAGACTTATCTGGGCCTTGGCCCAGTACAGAAATCAGAATGAAACCCATAGGCCCATAGCAGATACAGAACAAATATATCATGAATGCAGAAATCCCAACCCAGAGCCATCCATAACACCCCCGTACCAGCCTTACACCATGTGGGGAGACTACTCGACCCACCCAACCGCTACACACCACAGAAATTGCAGCGAGGCTGCCAGATATTGTGACGAAGTCACCAGATACAGATATTGTGGCTAGGCCACCAGAACAGATATATATATATGTGGCGAAGCCACCAGATTGCAGGGAGGCTGCCAGATATTGTGACGAAGTCACCAGAACAGATATATGTGGTGAGGCCACCAGATTGCAGCGAGGCTGCCAGAACGCTTCCTCCATCAATATAAACCCATGTCCCATGCAACAGAAATAATATGTCATGGCATACGTATACAGAAACAGAACATCATGCTTTTCAGAAAAAATATAACCCTAGGGGTAAAATCGTAATTTTGCATGCATAAGGGTATTTGAGTAATTATTACCTATTGCTAAGGTTTCATGCTCATTCTAACATTTACCAAGTAATCCGAAGTACTTACCTCGCCTTTTTACCAAAGTGGGCCCATTGGCCCATTTCGGCCCATTAAGCCCAAAAATACCGTTGTGCACGAAAATGCACTCTGCACTCTAATCATCCAAATGCACCATATTCATTAACAACTGTCTCACGAGCACTCGCACGCTTACGAGTTCACAAAATACCAACGTTTCGATATTTCGGCTTTTACCGATTCAGTCTAAGGGAGGGTGTCGTTTACACACCTAGTTGATGACGATTGATGACGATATCTCCCACGCGATAATCCTACAATCGATCACTAACACATTAGACTTACGAATTAACGATAACTAACATAAATCCAAGTCAACTAACCCAATCATCACACAAGTTAGTCATTTACGCACGAGGGGCAAAATGGTAATTTTACCCTACGAATGTATCTCGGTAATTCTACCCTACAGGGGTATTTCAGTATTTCTACCCTACAAGGGTATTTCAGTAATTCTACCCTACAGGGGGATTTCGGTAATTCTACCTTACAGGGGTATTTCAGTAATTCTACCCTACAGGGGTATTTCGGTAATTCTACCTTACAGGGGTATTTTAGTAATTCTACCTTACAGGGGTATTTCGGTAATTTTACAAACCAGGGATATTTTGGTAATTTTGCTAATCTAGGGTATTTTGGTAATTTGGTAAACTAAAGTATTCTAAATAGGGATAACAATACGAATGGGCTTGAAGCCTATTCTTGACCCAAATGGGCCCACACGCTCGTGTGGCCCTTTTAGCCCAAATCTAGCCACAAATATGAGATTCACCTAGCCTAGTCCAATATTTATTACACAATCAAACAACTTATCCAATTGGGCCCGTTGGACCATTGGGCCCACATGGCCCCTTTTGGCCCATCGCGACTCGAAGTAGCCATCCTACAGCTAGAGTAGTGAGAAATACACACCTGATAGGAGATTAGAGTTAATCCGCGCTCCAAGCACTCTTAGCCGACGCCCAACCCAAACGAGCACGCCATAAAGCGAAAGGGATCAGCCAAGAAAGGTACATTTACTCTCCTTATGGTTCTCTCTATTTAAAGCCAACTTCGCATCCACTCTTATGTTAGCTTCCCGATGTGGGATCCCTCCATCACCAGAGTTTAAAACCAACACCAACTCTTGCCGTCCCATCATAGCAAAATAAATGCTCTTTGATTGCCATGAGCTTCGAACCCTGGACCTCCTTGCCAACTCAATGACGCCACCTTCCTGCCTCTTATGTGGCGCTACTTTGCCACTAGACCACAAGGCTTTTTGTGGCACAATTTCCCCAACAATATTCTTAAGACCTACCTACTACACCAAGGGTTTGATTCACCTCAAAACAAAATTTTTGCTAGAGTCCAGATTTGAACCCAGGACTTCTCCAACACTTCTCAGCACACTTAACCACTAAAACAAGCCTTCATTAACGAAATTTACACGCACAACAAAATATTATAAGCTGCCTTCAACCGCTCCCATGCTCAAGGCCTAAAACTTCTAGGCCCAAATTCAGGGTGTTACAATATATGTCCAATTGGTTCCTCCCCTAACTCGATGAAACCAAAAGTGAATTGTGTAACGCTCCAATTTTTGAGTTTTTTGTGTTTCTGTGATTGTAAAATTTGTGCGTTTTGGTTGGTTAATATATATTTTAGTAGTTTAGTGGGCCTTTGGAAGGCCTAAACTTAAGTTAAATCCGTGGTAGTCTTCAGAATTTTAATTTTATGAACAGGTGATGCAATTGGTGTTTGGGCTTTTAAGAGTAAAGGGGTAAAAGATGACACAAAAAGGAGTGTGGTGTAGTGGCAAGGTGGCGCCACTTAGGGGATAAGGAAGTGACGCCATAGAGGTAGCAAGGGGTCCAAGGTTCAAGTCTTGGCTCTTGCAATATATTTTGGTTTTTCTTTTCAATAAATCCAGAAGCAAGTAGGTGCGATTTAAAGTTTTATGTGTTGGATTTATGACACAAATGAGTTGATGGCCTAGTGGTGGTGGCGTGAGTTGGCATGTGAGAGGACTTTGGTTCGAATCCCTTGGCACGCAAAGGTTGATTATTTTGCTATGTTGGGACTGCAAGAGTGTTGGTGTTGGTTTTAAACTCTGGTGATGGAGGGATCCCACATCGGGAAGCTAACATAAGAGTAGATGGAGAGCTGGCTTTAAATAGAGCAAACTATGAGGAGAGTAGGCATACCCCTCTTGGCTGATCCCTTTCACTTTGTGACGTGTTCGTTTGGGTTAGGCGTCAGCTAAGAGTGTTTGGAGCGCAGATTAACTGCAGTCTCCTAACAGGTGTGTAGTTCTCATTATTGTAGCAGTAGGACGGCTATTTCAGGCCGCGATGGGCTGAAATGGGCCATGTGGCCCCAATGGGTCCGTAGGCCCAAGTGGATAAGTTGTAGAATTATCGAAATACCCCTGTAAGGTAGAATTATTGAGATACCCTTGTAAGGTAGAAATATCGAAATACCCCTGTAGGGTAGAATTACCGAGATACCCTTGTGGGGTAAAATTACCATTTTGCCCCTAGGGTGTTAAATGACTATTTTGGCCATCGTGCGTAAATGACTAACTTGTGTGATGATTGGGTTAGTTGACGTGGATTTATGTTAGTTATCACTAATTCGTAAGTCTAATGTGTTAGCGATCGATTGTAGGATTATCGCGTGGGAGATATCGTCATCAACCAGGTGTGTAAACGACACCCTCCCTTAGACTGAATCGGTAAAAGCCAAAATACCAAAAAGTTGGTATTTTTTGAACTCGCGAGCGTGCGAGCACTTGTGAGATAGTTGTTAATGAATATGGTGCATTTGGATGATTAGAGTGCAGAGTGTGCATTTTCGTGCACAACGGTATTTTTGGGCTTAATGGGCCAAAAACGGGCCAATGGGCCAATGGGCCCACTTTGGTAAAAAGGCGAGGTAAGTACTTCTGATTACTTGGTAAACGTTAGAATGAGCATGAAACCTTAGCAATAGGTAATAATTACTGAAATACCCTTATGCATGCAAAATTATGATTTTACCCCTAGGGTTATTTTTTTCTGAAAAGCATGATGTTCTGTTTCTGTATACGTATGCCATGACATATTATTTCTGTTGCATAGGACATGGGTTTATATTGATGGAGGAAGCATTCTGGCAGCCTCGCTGCAATCTGGTGGCCTCGCCACATATATCTGTTCTGGTGACTTCGTCACAATATCTGGCAACCTCGCTGCAATCTGGTGGCTTTGCCACATATATATAAATATATCTGTTCTGGTGGCCTAGCCACAATATCTGTATCTAGTGACTTCGTCACAATATCTGGCAGCCTTGCTGCAATTTCTGTGGTGTGTAGGGGTTGGGTGGGTCGAGTAGTCTCTCCACATGGTGTAAGGCTGGTACGGGGGTGTTATGAATGGCTATGGGTTGGGATTTCTGCATTCATGATATATTTGTTCTGTATCTGCTATGGGCCTATGGGTTTCATTCTGATTTCTGTATCTGCTATGGGCCTATGGTTGGGTTATGTTACACACTGAGTTTACCGAACTCACCCTTTATTTTCATCTCTGCAGGAAATCCCCAACCATAGTGGGCTTGGAGCTGTGAGGGATTCGGAGTGGCCACATCATCTGTAAAGTTGGTTTTTCTAAGTTAGTTTATTTTTATTATTTTATATTCTGATTTAATTTTCGGTTTTAAGTTGTAATAAGGCCACTATTTAAATTTCTTTTTCCGCTATGGTTTTCTTTTCTGATTATATTTATACTATGTCGAAACTGCTAGTGTTAGGCTGCATGGGTTTTCAAAATTAATGAACGTTTTCCAAGACTCAACAAGCACAACAAATGGATAGCCTAAAGATTGATAAACCGGCTTTTCATTCAACCGCTGTTTTTACAAAGACCACCCCAATCACTTAAACCAACGAATGCATACTAAGTCATAAGTCCATGTGACACGTCAGATCTGGCAATAACGTCTGGGCCGGGTTTGGGGTGTTACAAATTGCATAAAGAATCAAATGAACAGAAATGGATGGAAATAATACAATTAGATAAATAGGTCACATTAGGAAATGAATATATTTTCTCATCACGTACATAAATGACTTGAGAATTTATTTAAGTTTTTCTAACTATTATTTAATTAAATAATTGAAGTTCAAGAATGAAATTAAATTAATTAGTCATTTTGAATTCGTTGAATATGGAAATTGAATATATTTTCTCATAAATTATTTTACGGTAAAGTTGTCTTGACTTTAAAGGTATTAAAATCTAGTTGAGAAAATTATGTAATTGGAAAATTAATTTATCTAATTAAATTAATTTATAAATAATATTTATTTTGATAAATAGAAAAACATGTATACGGTTGGATTAAATTATATAATGTTGGGTTAAAAGTTCAAGAAGTACATATAATTGGGCCCCAATAAAGGAGAGACTCAAACTCCCCTCATATTACATATAAGGGGTAGCATCCCAAGTATATTTAACTAGAGAGTGTCGCCCCCTCTTCTAGTTAAACTAGAAGACCAGGTTTTCTATTAAATAAGTTGCAACACCCCATCTCCAACCCGATTGTCGAGTTCGAGCTACAAGGTGACATATTTGTTGCCGGAGCAACTAATATCAAATTTAAATGCAATACACATCATTAGTGTAACGCCCCCTACCCGTGTCCGATGCCGGGACAAGATACAAGGATTACTGGACTTAAACACAAACAATCATGCAAACCAGGCTATAAAATTTCCTTCAAATTTAAAAATTTTCAATTTTTATCTTAAAGTCCCTTATTTGGGCCTACGAGGCCTTAAGCGTGGTATGAAAGAAATTAGGGAGTAAACCGGGAACTTTGGAAGGTTGGGGAAAATTTATGAAATTTTTCCATGAAGCGAAGCCACATGCCCGTGTGGACATAGGGACACGCCCGTGTGTCTTCAACACGCCCAATTCCTCGGTCCATGTAACTCTTTGATATGACGTCATCACGTAAAATGAACCACACAGCCAAGCCACATGCCCGTGTGCTAGGCCGTGCCCTCCACACGGCTGAGGCACATGGTCGTGCCTCTACTCGTGTGACTAACACTTAGGCTATATTCCAAGCCTTTGTGTTACCCTTAATTTCCACAATTCATTACATATATTAAGGACACATATCATGGCATCATTTTAATGATTTAACCTTCTTCATTAAGATATATTCTTAGCATTAACATGTCATTATTCACGTATTTCGCATGCTCGTGCAATATTAAGTCTGGATGCAAACATTCATGATCATTAATCTTACTATTGCACCACATTTACTAATAATCTAGAATTATTCATGTAACACCCTTTACCCGAGACCGTCGCCGGAGTCGAGCACAAGGCGTTACAGACTTATCTTACCTGTTCGGGATATAAAAAATTTACTTTTTAAAAAAATATTATTTCGCTCACATTTATCCAATAAATCCCTAAAAAGGGCCCTCAAAGCCTTAAAACTTGCAATTGGAATGGATCGGGACCATACCGGGAACATTAAAAATCTTCCGATTACTTACACAAATCAAAATAATTTATTTCACTATTCATAATAAAACTATCAATCTGTGTAACAGTCACTAAATTAATTATAACTCGAGTGACGAAACTTGAAATTTAAATCCATAAATTTTCCCTGAAACTATACACATATATCTTCTTACCATAATTTTTCCAGAATTTTTGGTTTCCCTGTTTCGTAGTTCAGCGGACCTGACCTCTCTTTACTAAAAATCGATTATCTCATTATACAGAAATTAGAAAACGTTTCTGTTTGTTTCTAATGAAAATAGACTCACTAAAGAATCTATAAATTAAACTTTGACTTATAATTTTTTTTGTACAATTTCTAGTGATTTTCCAAAGTTGGAACAGGGGATCACGAAGTCACTCTAAAACCAGTCTTACAGAAATTTAAATATCTCAGAATATAGACTTCCTTTGTTTGCTCTATTTCTTTCCTATAAAAATAGACTCAATAATATTTAATTCTATATCTCATTCACTATTTAATTCCATTTCTAAAATTTTTATTGATTTTTCAAAACCACGTCACTGCTGCTGTTTCCTAATTGTTCCATGGCCAACTCTTACTCTTTCATAATTTCTTTGCATCAAACCTCATTTAGGCATACATAATACCAAAACATGTTCTTATTTAGCTATATCATAAGCTAATCATTATCAAGTATTCACATGCCATTCTTTAATCATATCATAAGGACATACACACAAAATAGCCAACTCCCTATACATTCCATAACTTAAAGTATTTCTAGTCACAAAATACCGAGATAACTCGTTGATAGTGTGAGGAAATCTCTGACGTCCTTATGATTTTCCAAGTTGGCTTTGCGATACTATAAAAAATAGAGAAAATAAATGAAGTATGCATAAATCTTAGTAAGTTTGCATGTAAATAAATAACAACGTTCTAAATGAATTATCAATATAACCTGAACCTTTCGAACATGGACTTATCTTACCTTCCCTTTGGTACACTCTTTGAATGTTTCGTTGAACCATTTAGAATACTAAGGATACACGGGTACCTTTCCCTTTTAAACTGACCATTTCCATGTCTTGACATGGTCTTACATGGTATCATTGCCTTATGAACTCACCATTGCCATGCCTTGGCATAGTCTTACATGGGATCATTTCCTTATAGTAGTTTATCAATGCCATGTCTTGACATGGTCTTACATGATTTCCTTGCCTTGTAGAACTTACCAATGCCATGCCTTGGCATGGTCTTACTTGGTATCCTTAAACCCTAATGTCATGACATTTGTATCCTACACATTCCTAAGATTCAATCAGGACTTTTAAGTATCATTTCTCCGTCAATTCTTGCTTGAATCATCAAGGAATAAATTTACAAAATAAATATATAGATTCTGAAAAATAACATCATTAATTATAAATAATAAAACATTGCATTTATTTACCGCAAACTTACCTCGATACAAAATACGATCAAATATTTTGATTTAGTCCTCAATCTTTTTCTTTCCTCCATCAAATCATGAATTTCATTCTTCTTGATCTATAATAGCAAATTTAACTTATTTAATATTCACATTTATCAAAATAGTCCTTAACTCTAACTTTGGCAAAATTATGATTTTTCCTCTAAACTTTTGCATATTTACACTTTTGTCCCAAGACTCGGAAATGAAACTTTATCCCTAGTTCTTATGTTTTATGACATGCTGATCATTTATTTACCTATGGCAACATCAAATGCCCACTCTAACATGTACTTATGACCATTAGGTATTTTTACTGATTATGTCATTTTACTCGTTTTCGCTTAAAATCGTTTAGCTCAAGTCGTTTAACATAATTTCAAGCTTCATATTCTACCATAAAACATCAAAATAAACACATTTCACCTATGGGTATTTTTTAAAATATGAACCCTAGGTTAAATTATTGCTAGAATAAGTTAAATCAAGTTACCGAGACTTCAAAAATGTAAAGAACATTAAAAACGGGGCTTGGAATCACTTACTGTGAAGCTTGGAAGCTTGACAAAACCCTAGCTATGAAGAACCTTTGAAATTTCGGCCTAATGAAGAAGATGGGCACATTTTTTCATCTTTTTCCCTTTTTAATCTTTTAATTACCAAATGACTAAAATACCCTCATTAAAACTTTAGTTATTTTTATCTATGTATGTCCATTTTTGTCCATGAAAACCTAATGGTATAATTGTCATTTAAGGACCTCTACTTCAATTATACTCTTCAATTTAATTCTTTAGCATCTAAAACTCATATTTATCAACTTTTTCAATTATGCCCTAGTAGGCAAATTAAGCATGCTATCTATAAAATTTTCCATCTCGGATTTGTGGTTTCGCAACCACTATTCCATTTAGGCCCTATTTTGGGATGTTACAATTCACTTATCACTGGTGTCATTAGACCTTAAGCATTTAAGTTCAATCAACATCATCATCTTTTTTTTCTATATCATGCATTTTCTCATAGCAATGACCGGTTCGATTGGTCATGAAGCATTCATCATACACACATGTTATACACCAACATGCATTATCAACAAGCATATCCACATCACAAACATTAGGGCTTAACATGGATAAATAGGCTTAAAAGCCATAATCATTATAAGCCACATCTCATGGCTATATACAACGAATCATTATAAGCCAATACATTTGGCTACTCATAACAACATCTATCATAAAACTAAGTCCCTATACAAGCCACTCACTTGGAATCTTTAACATAAATATATTAATATCCAACGAAGATGTCTCGATAGTGTAATGCTGCCTCCGACGATTTCCAACCCCGAGCCGACCTGAAAATGCTAAGGAAATGGAAAGGAGGGAGTAAGCTTTACGCTTAGTAAGCTCGCATGAAAAATAATAAGTAATGTGATAACATGCTATTTTTAAAATTCTTTCTATTTATTCAAGGTCTAGTCAAGTTGTTTTCCTGAGTTATCACTAAATTATTTTTATCTAGAGCTACAGGACTCTGAATTGAGAACCGTTAATTTTCCCTAAAACTAGACTCACATATGTTCTTACTATAAAATTTTCAGAATTTTTGGTCCAGCCAATAAGTACAGTTTATTCTTTAAAGTTATCCCTGTTTCGCTGTCTGGCAGTTCTAACCTCTCTTCACTATAAATTAATTATCTCATAGTAGAAGACTCGGATCATGCTTCCGTCTATTTTCCTTGAAAATATACTCATTAATTATTTTAAGCATATAAATTATAACCCATAAGTATTTTTTTAAAATTTTTAATGATTTTCCAAAATTAAGACAAGGGAGTCTGAGATCACTCTGACCCTGTTTCACAAAAATTCAAATATCTCATCATATAAGATTTCTTTGCTTATACCATTTCCTTTATCTGAAACTAGACTCGATAAGCTTTATTTCTAACTCAATTCTCACTATTTTTGGTGGATTTTCAAAGTCGGACTGCTGGTATTATACTAATCTGTCTTAGTGCAACATGATGATAACCATCACAAATTTGTCATAGAAATTATTCTCATCAATATCACTCATTCATTTACACTCTTATCACAAGTCCATTTCATTTCACATGGCAATCACATGCTCATGGGTTTCGTGTACGTACCTGTGCTAAGAGTTAGCACAACCACTCATCTAAACATGGCAATCATATACATCATAATAGTATCATCTAAAAATAGATGAGTTTATCATTTCAAGTATTTCCATTCCATTTCTCATATTAATTCCTACTGAATTCCTCAGAATCTCGATGGATATCACATTTATCGTCAAGTCATTCAAGTGATCGTTTCAAGTACGCACTCCCGGAAACCTCACTCATTACGATGGGATTACCAGTCTAGGCTAAATCCCCCATATCATAACTCACAGAGTGTTGTCAGGATTACCAGTTTTTATGTTAAATCCCTTACAATGACATACACTCTCATAAGTTAGGATATGAATTACCAGTCCAGGCTAAATTCAGTCCTTAATCAGATTACCCGTCTGGGCTAAACCCTTAATGCACCCATATTCTTCAGGAGGCTTGATCACTTGGGGAAAACCCGTCCGAGCTAGATCCTTTCTATATTGGGATCAACGGATTATCCGTTTGGGCTAAATCCTTTTCTGCAACACATGCAGGATCTCATGTCATGTAAACAATGATTTATCCATCAGATATCCCTTTTTATTCAACCGGGATTTTCTCTTTTCATCAAATATATCAATATGCATAGATGATCATGCAATTTACATTCAATTCAACACATTTTCATGTTTATTTGGGCATTAGTCCATACAACCAAAAATAACATATCACTTAGTTTTCATACAAACTTATTCATTTCATTTAAAATTTCAATTTCCATCAAAAGTTCGTTAACATCAAATTCAATACAATCATAGCAAGATATATTTCATGTATAACAATAATAACATGAATAATATGCTTATTAAATCACGCGAACTTACCTCGAATACGGAAACGACAAAATTACCATTTTAGTCCAAAACTTGTATTTTCCCGATTTAGGACCAAATCTCGATTTCCTTGATCTATCATTTCAAATATAGCCTATTTAGGACTCTCATTATTCAAATTGACTCAAAATCATATTTTGGAAAAATTACATTTTTCCCCTAAATTTTATCGAAATTACACTTTTGCCCCTAGGCTCGTAAAATGATTTTTATTCAATTTTCCCATTCTATAAGCCTAGCCGAACCATTTTCATAACTATAGAAAACTACAATTCTCATCATAACACCCTTTTATACCTTTTTTACAACTTTTACAGAACGGTCCTTTCAGACGTTTTCGTCGAAAATCGCTTAGTAAAAGTCATTTATTTAACACCCAACACTAATTTTCTACCCTTAGACATCAAAATGAATGCATATCACATATGGTTAAATTTTTAAACATGAATCCTAGCTCAAATTAATGGTTGAAATAGATAGATCTTGTTACGGGGATTGCAAAGACGTAAAAATCATTAAAAACGAGGGTAGAATGGACTTACAATCAAGCTTGGAAGCTTGAAAAACCCTAGCCATGGTTTCACCATGCAAATTTCGGCCAAGAGGTTGAAGATGGACACAATTTGGCTTTTAATTTTGTCTTTAATTCATTTTAATAATAAATAACCAAAATGCCCTTAATGAAAAACTTTGAAAACATGCCTAACCATGTCCATTTTTGTCCACCAACTTAACCAATGGTCTAATTACCATATAAGGACCTCCAATTTAAAATTTCATAACAATTGGACACCTCTAGCATGTAGATTTAAACTTTTGCACTTTTTACGATTTAGTCCTTTTGACTAAATTTAGTGCCCAAATGTCAAAATTTTTTAACGAAATTTTCACGAAATCATCCCGTGAAATTTTAAACCATAAAAATATAATAAAAATAAATTTTCTTACGTTCGACTAGGCCCAAAATTGGGATGTTACAATTAGATATACAAATGCGAGTACTATAAGCAAGTGATACAATAAACAATAATTCTCGAGACTTATATGAGCTCACGAAAGCTCTAATTCTAAATTGAGATCAAATTAGGACTGAATTGTAAAGAATTCAAATTATAGGATCGATGTTGTGACATGAGGAAGTTCCTCATTGTGTCGTGACATACTATTTTGGCCTTGTCGGGACGACGGAGTCTCTCATCGCGCCATGAAATTATAGGTCATTTCTCGTCGCAACGACATACGTTTGATGTCATGATGTTGCATACTGTTTCTATAATTCCTAATTCAACTTCTTCCTTCAATTTTCCAACCAATTTTCTATACACATTCAAACATTATCCAATTGCAACTATATGGCATCAATTCTTGCAACTCAATACCTACAATCCATTTACCTAATGCAAGCCATTTAAAATATTTACAAACTTACCTATTTCACCAAGTTCATATATATATATGTTTGAAACATTTCATCCCATTTCAAACTACGTTTAACTCTATTATGAGCTATATACATTTAACCAAATTCTAGCATTAATCATTTAAACCATAAGTGGATACACAGATAACTTTATATACTAAACTTGACTCAACCTAGGTACATACGTTATGACTGACAAAAAAGATTTATACAAACATTGTCGAGTTCAGGATCTTGACTAAATGTTGAAGTCGATGCCCAGGATCTCGTTTGGGACCTAACCTGCGCATGGAAAAACAAATCGTACGTTGAGTGATAGAAATCATTGGTATTTCTATAATTCAAATAAATATAACATATATGTTATCCAAATGCAAATAAGCAATTCAAATCTATTATTCAACTAATTCGTAGACCAAATTACAACGTAGACTTAGTGATCATTTCATTTGGTTATTTCATATCTTACTTTTTAGCACCTATCTAACCATTTTCCATATATTAAACTTCATATATACTTGATCATATCATATCACCATTTATAACATATTGATAAACCGAAAATTATACATATTTTTACCCCATGTTTAATGCATTTTATGGATGATTTCCTATTAGAATTGGTGAATTTGATGCTCCTAATGCTTTAATTTCATGTTTTATACTTAGGAGAGCATAGGAGAGCGAAAGGAACGAGAAACGGCCCAAAAACGGAGAAAATGGGCCAAAGTATGAAATCAACACGGCCTAGACCTCTTCACACGGGAAGACCACACGATCGTGTCAATTTGGCAGGCTCGAACACGGTCTGAAGTAATCGAACATAGGCATGTGCCAGGGGCGTGTCCCTGTCAAGCCCAAGTTGAGTCCAATTCAGAAAAGGCTAATTTTGAGAGCTTTTAGGCATTCCAAAGCCTATAAATACACCCTAGAGAAGGAAGAAGAGGAGACGGAGAAGAGGGACTAAGGAATTACTCCAAGGAAGTCGATTGATCCATCTTAGAAGCCGGATTCATCATTAAGACTGAAGATCTCTCCTTAATTTCCCTTCAGGAGTTTTGGGTTTTCTTTATGTTTTGTATTCTTTATTCTTCTGAGATGTTTTCTTATTTAGTTATGAACTAAAACCCCTAAATACCTAAGGGGAATGAAACCTAAGACAATCTTGTTATTATTTTCTGAATCATATGATAAATATTTAACTTGTTCTTAATTATGTGTTCTTAATTCTTGTTTTGATATCCTAGGATACTGATTCAAGACAAGCTCTTATTTAGAGGAGGAATAGACCCTGTCTAAGAGTACATTTGTCATAATTAAGCGGAGTTGATTGCGTGCCTAGACATAGGGTGACAAGATTTTGCCGGATTAGGGTGAAACTTAATAAGGGGATCCATAAATCAAGTTAATGCAACCCTAGAGTGTTAATTAGAGAAAAGTCTCGGTTATTCAATCTAGGGATTAGACGTTATTAGTCTTGAATAGGGATAATAACATAGCTTAGGGATCTCCATGGAACAAGTTGAATGAATGAATCGTCCGATTCAGAGCCAGAATAACAAGTAAAGTCTAGGTGGATTTTTCCTTAGGTATTGTCTTAAGTCAATCGATTTTCCCCAAAAGCAATTCCCCAATTCTTTTCTTTGTGAGTTCTTAGTTTAGATAATTAGTTAATTAAAACAAAACCTCTTTATTCTTAGGCTAGATAATAAAAAGACAGTCATTACTAGTACTTTTAGTTCCTTTGGGTTCGACAATTCGGTCTTGTTAAAACTATACTATTGTTCGTTAGGTACACTTGCCTACATCGCAATAATAGTTAGTTCAAGAATGAGTAATTATAAATATTTAAAACCTATTAAGAAATCACATGATCAAGTTTTTGGCGCGGTTGCCGGGGAGCTAAAATATTAGGAACACTCAATTTTTATTACTTTGCCATTTAGTTTTCTTGCAATTTAATTTAATTTAATTATTATTATTTATTAACTTACTTTTTCTTTCTCTTGGCAGGTTTTTATAGTTTATGACTAGAAGAAACCCGTCAAGACCATTACTTTTTGACGAAGAAATCGATCGTATAGTTCATAGAAATCAAAGAGAAATAAGGCAAAGCTTACGATACACAGAGAACGAGCAAGAAGACGATACTCAACCCCCAATCGAAGAGATGGCTGAAAACCAAGACAATCAGCTACCTCCTGCAATTGCGGCTAATCCAAATCCTGTTCCGCAAACTACGTATGATTATGCTAAACCTTCTTTAACAGGAACTGAATCTAGCATAGTTAGACCTGCTGTAGCTGCAAATACTTTTGAATTAAAACCTAACACTATTCAGATGATACAGCAATTTGTTCAGTTTGATGGTTTGCAGGATGAAGATCCCAATGCTCACTTAGCAAACTTTCTGGAATTTTGCGATACATTTAAAATCAATGGTGTTTCTGATGATGCCATTCTTCTTCGGTTATTCCCTTTTTCATTAAGGAACAAAGCTAAATAGTGGTTGAACTCGTTACCACGAGGGTCAATTACTACTTGGGAACAAATTACCGAAAAATTCTTACTAAAAATATTTTTCGCCAGCTAAAACTGCTAAATTACGTAATGATATCTCTTCTTTTGTGCAGTTGGATTTAGAAACCCTCTACGATGCATGGAAGAGATACAAGGACTTACTGAGAAGGTGCCCTCACCATGGGTTACTGCTTTGGCTCCAAGTTCAAACATTCCACAATGGTCTGAATCTTTCGACTCGGCAAATGGTTGACGCAGCTGCTGACGGAACCATCAATAATAAAACACCTGAAGATGCCTATGAGTTTATTGAGGAGATGTCACTGAATAACTATCAGTGGCAAGTCATAGGACAAAGCCAACGAAAATAGCCAGTGTTTATAATGTCGATTCGGTCACCATGTTGTCAAATCAGGTAGAACTCTTGAATAAAAAGATTGATGGTGTTCTTAGTTCTTCACAGGTTCACCCAATAATGCAGTGCGAAGCAAGTAGCGGTGGAACAAGCCATTCGGAATACCAACCTTATGGCCATAACATGGATAACGAGCAACTAAACTACATGGGTAATAATCCTCGACCTCAAAACAATCCATTTAGTAACACTTACAATGCAGGTTGGAGGAACCATCCCAATTTTTCGTGGGGAGGCCAAGGAAATCAAAGACCACAACATCCTCTAGGTTTTCAGCAACCACCCTACCAACAGGAAAAGAAGCCGAACCTTGAAGAGATGCTCTCAAAGTTTATATCGGTGTCAGAAACTCATTTCTAGAACACTAAGACAGCACTTAAGAATCAACAAGCGTTGATCCAAGGGCTTGAAACTCAGATAGGCCAGCTTTCCAAACTAATCTCCGAACTACCACAAGGTAGTTTGCCAAGTAATATTGAACCCAACCCAAGGGAACAGCTCAACGCGATTAATGTTTAAGATAAATAAGGATTTGTGGAGCCTGAACCAGAACCATGGCAAGAAACTATGGTAAGCAAAGGTCAAGGTAAGGTAGATCAAAATATAAACAAATCAGTGAATGTCGAATATAAACCTCGTGTACCATACCCCAACGCAACAAGGAAAGACCGCTCAGAGGAACAATTTGGTAAATTCCTTAAACTCTTAAAAAAATACATATTAATTTACCATTTATTGAAGCTCTATCGCAGATGCCAAACGCAATGAAATTTTTAAAAGAGCTTTTAGCAAATAAGCGGAAGTTGGACGAGGAGTCGCATGTGGAGCTAAACGCAGTGTGCTCAGCTATTCTGAAAAATAAGCTACCGTACAAACTAAAAGATCCAAGGAGTTTTACGATTCCTTGCTTAATTGGTAGTTTAGATGTTAACAATGCATTAGCTGATTTAGGGGCTAGTATCAACGTCATGCCTTTTAAAATATTCAAGCAACTAGGTCTTGGGAAACCCAAACAGACTAGGATAAGCATTCAATTAGCAGATAAAACTATAAGATTTCCTAGGGGTATTATTGAAGATGTGCTACTCAAAATCGATAAATTTATATATCCCGTTGACTTCATTGTTTTAGTCATAGAGGAGGATAACAATACTCCTTTAATCTTAGGAAGACCCTTTTTAGCAACTGCTAAAACAATTATTGATGTTGGCATAGGTAAGCTCACGCTGCGCGTAGGAGACGAAACACTCACCCTTCAAGCTCGTAATTCTGACAACACATCGGAAATTGAAGGTGATCGTCTAAACCATTCTATTAAAACTGACCACATGATACAACCCACTTTGCAGGAGATAAGTCTGAAGGAAGTACATGAGCCACTCTCAAACAATAGTAGAGGTTCTATTCATGAAGAACGAAGGCTGCAAATAGAGGACCTAGATGAATGGAGAACATATAAACTGAGAACACACGATAAACCGAAACTACACCAGAACGAGCTCGATACCTCTCCAAATCAACTTAAGGTTGGTGATAAAGTCTTATTAGATGCCGCAGATCCTCACATTGTCACTACCACATCAATGAGGAAATCCCTCTTACGGTACTCAGTATTTTTCCATTCGGTATGGTGGAGGTGAGTCATCCCAAGTTCGGCACTTTTAAGGTAAACAATACCCATTTAAAACCTTATTTTCAGATTGATAGTAGGAATGAGGACTATAAACTCCTCGAACCACCATGATCATTCAACGGAGAGCTAAGTCGAGCTTAGACTGTAAATAAGCGCTTCTCGGGAGGCAACCCGAGCACTAACTGTATTAACTTCTTCCAAAATTTAGTCTTCAACATCTAACTTACTAACGGAGCTCTTTAATACAGGTTTTCCATAGAGACACGGCCAAGCACACGGACGTGCTTATGGCCGTGTGAAAATAGGGCAAGGATTTCCCCAACACGGGCTACGATACAATGCCACGGCCGTGCGACATGGCCGTGGTCAAGCCTGCCAAAACAACACGGGCGTGCGACACGCCAGTGTGGAAGACCCATGGTTGAAACTGAGAAACTAGCACGGGTGTGCGACACACCCGTGTCCAACACCCGTGGTTGAACCTGTCAAATTAACACAGGCAGTGGGCTTGCACACACGAGTGTCGAAGAAGCGAACGAAGCTAGACACAGTCGTGTGACACTGCCATGTGAACCGACACAGCCGAGGTACACTGGCGTGGGACGAATTTTAGACGAGCCCAAATAGGAAAAATGCGAAACACACGGGCAAAGAATTGGGGAACACGGGCGTGTGCCATGGCCGTGTGGCCCAAAATCTATAAATACCTTACACTATTCACTTTCTTGCCCATTCAAAAACCCTAACCCTAGTTGCTGCAAGTTCACATGGCCTCCCTATCATGCATGTGCATCACCTACAACTCCATTCTCGACGCCCAATCTCTTCCCTTAGCGTTTGTTTACTCCTTTTTCTTTTATTTCACTGATTTATAATTCTATTTATCATATTAATCTATATTTTTCATGTTATTTCAATATTGATAATCACATAAATTTCATATATCAAACAAGTTATCATCTTTCTCATGTTTAAAACTTACTCATTAGAAGTGAATATTCATGGCTAGGATAGTTGAAATAATCATGCATATTGTGTTGACATCTCTTTTCATTCATATAGTATTTTGCATTCCATTCCTTGCCATTTTTACTTATATCACCATGCTCATGCCACAAAGAAATGGGTCATTGAACTTATTGTTTTAATTGAATTTAGTAATTGTGACTGAATATATTTATGCATTTTTCTTTTCGAATTTAGTCGCATTCGTTTTATATTTTATAAATTGTCCACTCATCAAAAAGATGAATTGATGTTTCCACTTTCAGGTACACAATGTCGTCTTTAAGAAGGAGCGACATAGAAAGGGGGTCATCTCCATCGGCCCCTACGTGACTCGGTTCCATGACACTTCGGGCTCCTTAACACCGCGGCCCAAGAATCATCCCTCACCCTCATCGGCCAGATGTATCCACAAGGCATCTCAAGCATGCTTAGCATGAGGATGATCGAGAGGCGCCGAGGAACCTACCCTCCCCAGTATCGTCTCACCCAATCTACCGAAGAGGAGCCCTACGAGGACATTCCTGATGATGTCCCCCCACAGCACGAGGACCCACCGACTCAGCCACCACCACCCTCTTGTCCAGTTCATGCGGCGGCTTCATACGCTAACATCTCTGAGCGCCTCACTCGATTTGAGCAATAGTGTTTTCAACGATTTGGCAACATTGATACTACTCTACAGCAGATTTGTTAGCACCTCTACGTCTCATCACCAATCCCACCTCGCTAACCATCCAGCAATGAAGATGTTTAAAAACATTTATTTATAATTTCATGTTTTTATGTTAATTTTTATTAAAACTACTTTTTTTTGTTAGATTTTAGAATTTTATTTTTAATTATTAATTTCAGTTATTTCTTTATGAGTAATTATTCTTCCAATATCCCCTAAAAAGTTCCTGATTTTATCACAATTATATCGAGCTCTTAAACACATCATCACATAGGAACTAAAACTCCATCGGGAAAGGTTCTCCACGACTGCCATGTCTAGCTAGACGACGACCATAGCTACCACTAGATATAATATTCTTGTGGCGCAAGACTTATGGATTAACGAACCTCTATACCGCCAGAGTATCCTCCTCCACTCGCAAACCAATTACTCTTCAAAAACTCCAGTTCGAGGGATTCATCATACAGGAAGTTTCACTTCTCCCCCTAATTTTTTTTACTTTAATGTCTATCTCTGTACATTGAGGGCAATGTACATATTAAGTGTGGGGGTATTTATTTCATTATCAGAAAAATCCCTGAATGATTGCCTTGTTCTCATGAAAAGCTTTCATATCATATTTAAGATAAATTTTAATTAATTTATGATTTTGATTGATATATCTTGAATTAAAACATAGGCAATTATGCATTGATTGTTTAAACTTTAAGACATTAGAGAATCAAGCATGATGAGTTAATTTTTAAGAAATCAAAATCTTAGGCTATTTCCCCAAAGTTTAGGTATTACTTTGAATTGGAATTAACAAGTTTTTAACATCAAAAAGCCATAATTTTTGTGAGATTTTTGTGCCTTTTGAGCATCTATTAATTCTTTCATGCTCACTTTTATTATTGCTTTGAGTGCGTCAGTATTGAACTGTTATTCTAGAACTTGCTTGATTATGCATGTCGAGACCACACCATTTGATTTGATATGTCAAAATGATTAAGCCACTTAGGATTAACCCACTCATGCCATGAAAAGCCTACCTCCATGATTAACCCCTAGTAAACCCTCTTGAGCCTAACAAACCATTCTTTTTACTACCCTTAATATTAACCCTTAACCCATTATTGTTGAAATCCCCTAAATTAATCCCTATTTTTGTCGAGATTTGAGTTGAATGGATTGCTTAGCTATGTTTTGTTCTTAATAGTTAGTCTATGTTATTTAACTTGTTCTTAAAAAAACTATGTATATTTATTAGTAATTCCATATTCTGAGAAGAAGTTCTATTGTACGCAAGTGAAGATTAACTCTTTTTCTAGTTAGGTAATTTTTCAATTCAACCTCGATTCTAACCCTTTCTTTCAGCTTGTGACCACACCCCCTAACCAAGCCTCATTACAGCCCTCTAAAGACCTTTTGATTAATGTATCATCTTAAATTATAGTGGTGGAGATTTTATTTTCATGCAAGCCTATGGTAATGACTTTTCATTATTGACTATTGAGTGCTTCATTTATTGTCCTTAAACACCTCGAGTGATTTGAGTGAATCTTTAGTGAGGATGTAAAACTCTGTGATATTCTGAATCAAAGGTAATTACTTAGATGAGGGGAGACACCTATGTTTGCATGAATAAAATGCTCAACTTGGAATGTTTGGAACTTTTATGTTCTTTTAGTTGAATTCTCAATGTATGATTACTTATGGATTAATGTGATATATTATCGATAGAAATTATAAGTTGAGAAGAATTTATTTTGATTATGAGTCGAGAATTTTGCTTGAGGACAAGCAAATGCTTAAGTGTGGGGGTATTTGATAAATCGAAAATTATGCATATTTTTACCCCATGTTTAATGCATTTTATGGATGATTTCCCATTAGAATTGGTGAATTCGATGCTCCTAATGCTTTAATTTCATGTTTTATACTTAGGAGAGCATAGGAGAGCGAAAGGAATGAGAAACAGGCCAAAAACAGAGAAAATGGACCAAACTACGAAATCACCACAGCCTGGACGTACGAAATCAACACAGCCTGAACCTCCTCACACGGGCAGACCACACGGTCGTGTCAATTTGGTAGGCTCGAACACGGCCTGAAGTAATCAAACACGGGCGTGTGCCACGGGCATGTCCCTGCCGAGCCCAAGTTGAGTCCAATTCAGAATAGGCTAATTTTGAGGGCTTTTAGGCATTCCAAAGCCTACAA
This sequence comes from Gossypium hirsutum, assembly GCF_007990345.1. Taxonomy (NCBI): domain Eukaryota; kingdom Viridiplantae; phylum Streptophyta; class Magnoliopsida; order Malvales; family Malvaceae; genus Gossypium; species Gossypium hirsutum. Next base: position 52,027,122 of record NC_053429.1, on the reverse strand, counting down.
ATACACCCTAGAGAAGGAAGAAGAGGGACTAAAGAATTACTCCAAGGAAGCCGATTGATCCATCTCAGAAGCCGGATTCATCATCAAGACTGAAAATCTCTCCTTAATTTCCCTTCAGGAGTTTCGGGTTTTCTTTATGTTTTGTATTCTTTATTCTTCTGAGATGTTTTCTTATTTAGTTATGAACTAAAACCCCTAAATACCTAAGGGGAATGAAACCTAAGATGAATCTTGTTATTATTTTTTGAATCGTATGATAAATATTTAACTTGTTCTTAATTATGTGTTCTTAATTCTTGTTTTTATATCCCAGGATACTGATTCAAGGCAAGCTCTTATTCAGAGGAGGAATAGACCCTGTCTAAGAGTACATTTGTCATAATTAAGCGGAGTTGATTGCGCGCCTAGACATAGGGTGACAAGATTTTGCCGGATTAGGTTGAAACCTAATAAGGGGATTCATAGATCGTGTTAATGCAACCCTAGAGCGTTAATTAGAGAAAAGTCTCAGTTATTCAATCTAGGGATTAGACGTTATTAGTCTAGAATAGGGATAATAACATAACTTAGGGATCTCTACAGAACAAGTTGAATGAATAAATCGTTCGATTCAGAGCCAGAATAGCAAGTAAAGTTTAGGTGGATTTTTCCTTAGGTATTGTCTTAAGTCAATCGATTTTCCCCAAAAGCAATTCCCAAATTCTTTTCTTTGTGAGTTCTTAGTTTAGATAATTAGTTAATTAAAACAAAACCTCTTTATTCTTAGGCTAGATAATAAAAAAATAGTCATTACTAGTACTTTTAGTTCCTTTGGGTTCGACAATCTAGTCTTGCTAAAACTATACTACTGTTCGATAGGTACACTTGCCTACATCGCAATAATAGTTAGTTCAAGAACGAGTAATTATAAATATTTAAAACCTATCACGAAATCATGCGATCACATATTCTCATATATATACACATTCATCAATTCATACATTCAATTCCATTTCATCGGTTCAATCATTTTCGAGTCTATTGGCTTCTAAATACTCAGTCGCCCCCAGGGCTCGTTTCTAACCAATTCGCATGGTCTTTCACATGCTATCAAATATCACAATCGTATATGAGCAATTATACTAAATCAATTCATATTTCATTTCAGTATACCATATAACCTAGCCAAATCATGTATATATAATCCTATTGACTTTATTCGAATTTCAAGATGGATATACGAATTAACCAACCTACATCCCAATCTAGCACTATAGTGCACCATCAGGTAAACTGAAGGAAATACATTGGAACACACAGTGCATCATTGGACAACCAAAACCAATTATACTGGCATGCGTAGTGCATCATCAAAAAAACCGGAGTAATTATGCTAACACTTAGCTCATAATCGGATGTACCAAAGAAAGCATACTAGACCGTAAGTGCATCATTGGATATACAAAAGCAATTATACTGGCACACATAGTGCATTATCAAATAAATCGAAGTAAACTTGTACATTTAATAGGTAACCAGTTTCCAATTCCATTACAAGTTCAATTCACATTCAAACAATCTCAATTTCATCATCAATTTACCATTCCATTACCATATATAAAAAATATCAACTCAATTTCATATATCAGGTAAGCCATGTAACTCTCTATTCTATTCAATTTAGTCCTCTATTTCGATATACCATATCAGTCATCTTGACTTAACTCATACAAGCGTTATATACTTACCTCATGATTAAACCATGCAATTTAACATGAATAAGCAATGATTAAATTAAATTGGATGATAGAAATACAAACCAAAAGCTCATTTTACTCGTCATCAGCTCTTGCCTTTCCTTTCCCTTTTGATGGTTTTGTGTCATTTTTTTGCTATGAATAACAATTCAGCAATGATATAATATCATCTTCCATCAAAATCAAATTTGATTACAAAGTCATATATATTTTTCAATTTTCAATTAAGTCCCTAAACTCGATATGAGCATAATTTTTTATTTAGACATGCTAATTAAAATTAGATTTCACAATTACTCAACAGGGACCTCTATTTCTTATTTCTACTATCAATTTTATATTTGATTCAATTTGATCCTTATGAACAAAACTAACAATTAAACTTTACAATCTAGTCCTTTTTCACATCCAAGCTTAAAATCTATCAATTTAACACCAATTTCTTCAAGAAATCAATAATGGAAACTTTCAAAAAATTTAATAATTTTTCCAATTGGTACATAGGCTAACTAAATCAAGCTTCCACAACCTCAAAAACATAAAAGTTACAAGAAAAAGACTTGAATTACCATAGAAATTTAAGGACCAAATGCTCAAACCCTTGGAAGTTTATCTTCCAAGCTAGTCTCGGTGGAGAAAGATAAAGATGAAGGCTTCATCTCTTTATTTCCACTACATGTTTCTTTTCTAGGTAAATTAATATTTTAACTGTACTTAATTTAATCATATTTTAACTAAACCAATTTTAATTACTTAAGTTAATTAATATGTAATGCTACCATCCACTTATAATCATATCAAGATGGTTTATTTGCCTAATTAGACCTTGGGTTAATTTCTATTTGAATCCCTAAACCTTTGGCCGATTAAAAACCTATAACGATGAACTTTTACAATTTAGTCATTTTAGCTTAATTTGTAACACCCTGAACCCGAGGCCGTCGCCGGAGTCGAACACGAGGTGTTAACAGACTTCAAACCACTTAAAAAAAATTTCCCAGACAAGCTGTCAATCTGCGTACTAGTCGCTTTAAAAATCATATCTTGAGTTCTGAAACTCGAAATCCAGTTTTGTAAATTTTCCCTGAAACTAGACTCATATGCCCATCTACATATTGTTTTCTAGAATTTTTGGTTGGGCCAATTAGTACAGTTTATTAGTCAAAGTCTCCCATGTTACAGGGATCGACTACACTGACCTTTGCGCATTACGACTTGGATATCTCCCTGTACAGGGCTTCATTACTGATGTCGTTTGTTTCTATAGAAACTAGACTCGAAGGGGAATCTATGCACATATGGCATGACTTCTAATTCTCTCTGGTTAATTTATAATGAATTTCCAAAGTCGGAACAGGGAATCCAGAAATCGCTCTGGCCCTGTTTCACAAGAGTTCAATTATCTCCTAACATACAGCTCATATGGTCGTTTCGTTTCTTCTATATGAAAATAGACTCATCGAGCTTCGATTACATAATTTATTCATTAATTAATTCCACTCCTACTATTTTTAGTGATTTTTCAATCTCACGTCACTGCTGCTGCCAGCATCTGTTACTAAAGCAACTATGCCTATTTCGTGATTTCTCCTTGATCTAACTAGTAATTCATCATACATATCACAAATTATGATCATGACTAGCCATGCCAAGGGCTAATCAGTGTCAAACATCTCCCTACTACACTATTGCCATATCATGAATTTTGACACCAAAAATAATCAACCATGACATATGGCATAAAAATCGAATTTCCAAGACTTACGACCTAACATTATAGAACCAAATCCAACCGAACATTTATGCCATTTTCGCATGGCTAAAAGTTTACATACCAAATTTCAACAAAACATATTAGCCTATACATGCCGAAATGTTCTCCTAGACCGACTAAAAAGAAGATACCAAAAGTTGCTAGCCGGTGTGATGACTTCGATGACGGCCCGATCACGCAAAAAGAGACGAGTCCAAGAAACCTAAAATAGGTGACAAGGAAACACCGAGTGAGTATATAACTCAGTAAGTCATAAGCAATGCACTACCATCCATTAATAACATTATCACAAGAGGAAACAAAATGGAACGAGGCTAGTTACTCCATCCATACCGAACCATACCATAGTTCCTTAGACCTATCGGTTCAATCTCATACCAAGTCATGCATTCACATTCCATATACTAATCAATAGGATATTTGAGGCATTTTCATACATCATTGTATTTTCGTTACAATCATACAACTAAACGACCTTTCACCTATTCCACGATAAATCTTATGTACGTGACTTCAATTATAATTGTCACATAGGTTCAAACTTACCAAGCTCAACTCCAAATATAAACATAGCGCCTATTAGCCATGAACTCAAGGTACTTACCCGATCCGCTGTCCGTGATCAACTCAATAATGTCGCACACTTAGCATCCATAGTGATTCAAAAGTATATATTAAGTCCGCACACTCAGTGCTATATAATCAACTCGCACACTTAGTGCTATATAATCAAACTCGCACACTTAGTGCTATATAATCAAACTCGCACACTTAGTGCTGTACAATTTAAACCCGCACACTTAGTGCCAATCTCATGATCATAAATGTTTATACTCGCACACTTAGTGCCGAGATCAACAACTCAATACATCTCACCTCTTTTCTTTTCATTCAACACTTTCATCACCACATGCATACATGTATATATATATATTTATCATTCCATTCAGCATCATTACATAGACGTTATGACCATTTAAATTAATACAAACTATATGCTTAATGACTTACTTTGTGTTGGGTAAGACGGTTCCAACTCGGCTACTCGATGATCTTTTCTTTGCCTTTGCTTGATTCTCCTCCTTTAACTCCTTGAGCTTAATCAATAAATCAACTAGTTTAACCATCTTGCTAAACATTCATAATTCAATTACACATGCATATGTATGTCTGTATATTCGGCAACCATCCTCACTAATTACCCATTTAGTCGATTATACACATAATTAAAGGTAATGTGACAGCCCAAAATTGACCCTAGTCGGGAAGTGGTTTCGGGACCGCTAAACCGAGTCACAATAATAATTAGATGTTATATCCTATGTTTATTTCATGTGAAAGTGCATGTGTGAAAATTTCATGCTTTGATTTTGCCAATTGTGAGTGAAATTTTGAAATGTGACTCATGTGAAAATTTTTGCAAATGCTATAGGCTAATTTGTAGTGGCCAAATAACTTATAGTATGAAATAGGTGGATTTGCATGTCAAATTTCCCACCTTAAAACAAGGTGGCCGGCCATGATGGGCATGATGAGCAATTGTGCAAATTTTTTTTATGGAAATTATGGCATAAGTATGGCACAAATAAAATATGTTAATTTGTGTCATAAAATGTTGGGATAAAACAAATAAAATAAGGGGCATGGGCATAAAATAATGAAAAGGAGTATGGTGAATACAAAAAAAAAATGTGTGTGTAGTTGTTTGTCTCCCCCCATTGCCGTGAGCTAAAGAAAAGAAAGGAGAGAATTTTGTTCATCCTTTTCTCATCTTCATACTTGCCGAAACTAGAAAGAAAAACAAAGAAAAAAAAATTTCTCATCCTTTGGTTCATCCTTGGCCAATAATTTTAAGGAGGAAGGAAGAAGAAAGGTGAAGAGGTTCGGCCATGCATGTAGCTAGGCTAAGGTATGTTTGATGATGTTCCATGAGATGCATGCATGTTTTAGTTGTTAGCTTGAGTTCTACCTAGCCCATGGTCTAAATCTTGCTATGTGATGGAAATGACATTTGACCATGGATGCATCATTCTTGGTTGATGTTTGATGTGGTGGTGATGAGGCAAGAGGATGAGTTAAAAATTCGGCCTAGGTGGAGGTTGTGTTAATGCCATTGCATGCTAAATATGAAGTTTGTTAATGATGCATGTGATGATGACTTGATGATTCTTGAACCTCCTTTTTAGCATTTTTGTGTGAGCACATATGTGCATTGGTTGCTAAATGGAGAAGAATCGGCTAGCAAGTTGTGTGCTAAGGCCGAATGTAACTTTGCATGTTAATGAGCAATGCATGTGTTAAATTGATGGAAAGGGGGAGGATGCTTTACTAGTGTGTATATGTGTGTATTAAGTGTTGAAATCGACCCCAAAAATAGACATGCATATTCGGCCAAGGGGGAAAAATTAGCTAATATGTTGTGTTGATGCATGATTTCACATGTATGTGACTTTAATGTCTAATGTATAAATATGGGCTAAGTGCCTTGTGTTCATCTTTTCGATGCCTAAATGATGAAATCAATTTATTTGTTTAATTAAGCTCAAGAGCAAAGGGGAAATAGATCCGATAAAGGGAAGGAAAAAGTGGTCGAATAGTTAGCGGAATCGTTCGACAACACCCGAGGTAAGTTCTTGAGTAAGAGAGCTTAAATTACGATGTGATTAAATCATGTTTTAAGCAAATGAAAATCATGCTCTATGTGTGGCTATTGAGCCGAATGTGCAAGGATGATATGTGCCTTGTGTTTGAGTTTTGCAAATGAAAATGAAATACGAATGTGCCATGAATTATTGTTAGATGTGCATGATTAATTGAATGCTGTCCGGGCTAAGTCCCGAAGGCTCTGTGCTAAGTGACTATATCCGGACTAAGATCCGAAGGCATTTGTGCGAGTTATTAATTTCGGGTTAAGTCCCGAAGGCCTTTGTGCGAGATACTAATTCCGGGTTAAGTCCCGAAGGCATTCGTGCGAGTTTTAAAATCCGGGTTAAGTCCCGAAGGCATTGTATGAGTTACTATAACCGGGCTATGTCCCGAAGGCACTTGAACGAGGAGCTATATCCGGTTAAATTCCGAAGGTACGTGATTTTGGTAATGAATGAGCTTGCTGTAAAATTTCAGCTAATACTCGAAAAACATCCCAATATTGGGATATGTTACGTATGTGTTGAATTTAATCGAGCCCTTACAAATAAATATTCGCTCAGTTGATGAACGAGCTACCGGCCTTCGGCTAAGTTGGTCTTTTGTGTATGTACATAAGGGTTAACGTTGTGAAGTAAGTTTGATATCGGAAAATTGTGTATTATGAAATATTCCGTTTAGCTAAATGTGTGCTATTCTTTCGTTATGCTGGAATTCCTTGCTCAAAACTTACTAAGCATAAATTGCTTACTTCGTTCCATTGCTCCTCTGTTTTATAGATTTTTGGTTCTCCAGCTATCGGACTCGGGATCTTGAAGTCGAAGTCGCCCACACTATCAAAGGCTCTTTTGGGTACTCTTTTGGTTGAATTTTGATATGGCATGTTTAGGACGACCCATTGTTGTTTTTCGAGTACTTTATGTGATGTATAAGTTTTGGATAGCCATGTGAAAATGGCTTATATGTGTTTAAGTATAATGTTATAATCATTTAGTGTGGATATGCTTGACAAGGATTGGCCACGGGGATGGTTAATCACTTTCATAAATTGTGCTATGTATGCAAAAAGGGCTAGTTGAACCATGAAATAGGTAAAGCCTACCTTAAAGGTAGATGCTGACAGCATCAGTGACGTAGATTTGGAAAATCACTAAAAATAGTAGGAATGGAATTAAATAGTGAATAAATTATGTAAACAAACCTTGAAGAATCTACTTTCATAGGAAAGTAACGAAACAATCATACGGACAGTATGTTAAGAGATATTAAGGTTCTCGTGAGACAGGGTCAGAACGGGTTCTGGGTTCCTTGTTCCGACTTTGGAAATTGATTATAAATTAACCAGAGATAATTAGGAGCCATACCATATATGTATAGATTCCTCTCTGAGTCTAGTTTCTATAGAAACAAACAGCATCAGTATTGGAGCCCTGTACAAGGAGATATCCAAGTCGTAATGCGCAAAGGTCAGGGTAGTCGATTCCTGTAACATGGGAGACTTTAACTAATAAACTGTACTAATTGGCCCAATAAAAAATTCTAGAAAAAAATATGTATATGGGAATATGAGTCTAGTTTCAGGGAAAAATCACGAAACTGATTTTCGAGTTGTGAAGCTCATGATATGATTTTTAAAGCGACTAGTACACAGATTGGGCAGTGTCTGGAAATTTTTCAAAGTTTGTTAACACCTCGTGTTCGACTCCGGTGTCGGACTCGGGTTCGGGGTGTTACAGGTAACATCACGAATGGGCATACTTATGTATATATATATGTATATATATATACTTCGGAATGGGCATCACAATTAGATTTAACACCACCTTCATACTCAATTAGATGGCCGAATGCATGTATATATGCACAATGTCAACTATAACATCATTTAAACACCTAATTTCATCTCATGAACACTCGACCCATTTTTACCCCATATGGCCGAATGTGTAAGATTACATTCAACACCACCGATGTACTTAATTAGGTGGCCAAATATACCAAGTTAGACTTGACATTATACGTCACAAGAACTCTAATTTAATTTGTCAATTGCTTGGCCAAGAACTCACAAGTGCCTTATCTACAACCTATTCGGCCTTACTACTTAAACTTAGCCTTTCATACACTTATCTCTATTGTTTTAGAAGGCCGAATCCTTATGTGTTCCAACATCTAGCTTACTCAATTCAACACATCAAAACGACATTTAGGCCGATTTTGCTAGCACACAAGCCTTTGACCGAATGTCCTTGACCTCTAGTCACCTAAACTTTTATTCTTTAAAACTCATACAACTCATATTTTTCATTGACAACCTCCTTAACTTCAATTTATTCACATCTTTAATCATGCTACATTCGACCATTATTTAACAATAATTCATGTATCCTTTTTATTAAACACTCAAAATCAACCATCTTCATACCTCATCACCAAAGACATCAAAATACCAACCAAGAATGTAACATTCATGGCCGAATATCATCTCCATCAATTAACAAAATTTGAACCATGGCTAGGTAGATTTCAAACTTACAACTTAAAATATACATGAATCTCAAAGAATAATATCAAACATACCTCAATCTAGTTACATGCATGGCCAAACTTCTTAGAAACTTTTCCCCTAGGCACCGAATATTCAAGAGCTTCTTAATCAACTTAAAGGTGACCAAATGCCTTAACTTCAATTTCTTCTTTTTCTTTTCAATTCGGCCAAGAAGAACCAAAGAACACAACTTGTTTTTCTTTCTTCCTTAGAACATTCGGCCAAGGGAAATGAAGGAAGATGGACACTTTTTTTTTTGTTTTTTCTTTCTAGTTTCGGCAAAAGGGGGGGAACAACCACACACTTTTTTTTTTGTTTTCATCATATTCCCTTTCATTATTTTATGCCCATGCTCCTTATTTTATCATACTTCCCATGAAACACTAACTCAACATGTTTATGACATGTTCTTGCCCATCACACTTGGTCTACCATGCTTGTCATGGCCGGCCACTACTAATTAGGGGGGAAATTGACATGCAAGTCCCCCCTTTTTATTTCATGCACTAATAGATCCTTATGCTTTGACCTATCACATTTCAAAATTTTCTCACATAAGTCCTATTTACTAAAATTCACCTACAATTAAACAAAATTCAAACACGAAATTTTCACACATGCACATGTACATATAATGAGCATCAATTATGACGGTTAATTATTTTTATGACTCGGTTTAGCGGTCCCGAAACCACTTCCCGACTAGGGTCAATTTTGGGCTGTCACAACTCTTCCCCACTTAAGAAATTTTCGTCCCCGAAAATCTTACCGGTAAATAAGTTTGGGTATCGTTCTTTCATCGAGCTCTCGGTTTCCCAAGTAGCTTCCTCGATCCCGTGTTTGAGCCATAACACCTTTACTAGCAGAACCCTTTTGTTTCGCAACTCCTTCACTTCATGAGCTAGGATACGCATCGGTTCTTCTTCATAACTCATATCGGCTTGAATTTGAACCTCTGATGGGCTAATTATGTGCGATGGATTAGATCTATAGCGTCGAAGCATCGAAACATGAAAGACGTCGTGGATCTTTTCAAGTTCAGGGGGCAAAATCAATCGATACGCAACTGGACCAACTCGTTCGAAGATTTCGTACGGCCCAATGAATCTCGGACTCAACTTGCCCTTACGGCCAAATCTGAGTACCTTTTTCCAAGGCGAAACTTTAAGAAACACTTTATCTCCCACCTGATATTCAATGTCTTTTCGTTTCAAATCCGCATACGGTTTCTGACGATCTGTGGCTGCTTTCAGACTTTCACGGATTACCTTTACTTTCTGTTCGACATCTTTAATCAAATCAACTCCGAAAATTTTACTTTCACCGAGCTCGGTCCAAAACAATGGTGTACGGCATTTACGACCGTACAAAGCCTCGTAAGGTGCCATCTTAATACTTGATTGAAAACTATTGTTGTAAGCGAATTCAATCAAAGGTAAATACCGTTCCCATGAACCACTAAACTCGAGGATGCAACATCTCAACATATCCTCAAGTATCTGAATTATCCGCTCGGATTGACCATCGGTTTGTGGATGAAAAGCGGTGCTAAAATGCAGCTTGGTACCCAAAGCTTCTTGTAATTTCTTCCAAAATCGTGAGGTGAATCTCGGATCTCTATCCGACACGATAGAAATAGGTACCCCGTGTAATCTCACAATCTGAGAAACATACAATTCGGCTAGTTTATCCAATGAAAAATCCGTACGCACGGGGATAAAGTGAGCCGACTTAGTCAGTCTATCAACAACAACCAAAATCGCATCCTTCTTACTTGCTGACAATGGCAGTCCGGACACAAAGTCCATTGTGACTCGATCCCATTTCCACTCGGGTATCATGATCGGCTGAAGTAATCCTGAAGGCACTTGATGTTCCGCTTTCACTTGTTGACATATTAAACATCTCGAAAAAAAGTCGGAGATGTCTCGTTTCATACCATGCCACCAAAACCGACGTTTCAAATCGTTGTACATTTTCGTACTCCTTGGGTGAATTGACATTCGGCTACAATGGGCTTCGTTCAGAATCATCGAAATGAGTTCTGAATTTCTTGGAACACACAACTGACTTCTGAACCTCAAACAATCGTCATCATCAATTTGAAATTCAGATTCCATATTCGGAACACATTCAGCCCGTTTTGCAACCAATTCATCGTCGACTTTCTGAGCTTCACGAATTTGACGAATCAATAATGGTTTGGCCTTTAATTCAGCTACTAACACATTGTCGGGTAGAACAGACAAGTGCACATTCATCGCTCGTAAAGCAAACAGTGATTTTCGGCTTAAGGCGTCCGCAACCACATTAGCCTTTCCCGGGCGGTAATCAATGACAAGCTCGTAATCTTTCAACAACTCAAGCCAACGTCTTTGTCGCAGATTTAAGTCTCTTTGAGTCATCAAATATTTGAGACTTTTGTGATCCGAAAATACATGGCACTTTTCACCAAATAAGTAATGTCGCCATATTTTTAAAGCGAATACGATGGCAGCTAATTCGAGATCATGGGTCGGATAATTTTTCTCATGTGGCTTTAATTGTCTAGACGCATAGGCCACCACTCGACCTTCTTGCATCAATACGCAACCCAACCCAAGCAGGGATGCGTCACTATAAATGACAAACTCTTTGCCTGATTCGGGTTGCACTAAAATTGGAGCTTCAGTCAAATAAGTTTTCAGTTGATCGAAACTTTTCTGACATTTCTCCGTCCATTCGAACTTAGCATCCTTTTGGAGTAGCTTCGTCATTGGTGTGGCTATCATCGAGAAACCTTTTACAAATCGTCGGTAATAACCGGCGAGCCCCAGGAAGCTCCGAACTTCGGTAATATTTCTTGGAGGCTTCCAGTTAAGTATGGCTGAAATTTTGCTCGGGTCAACTCGAATACCCGATGCGGATACCACATGACCCAAGAAGCTAACCTCTCTTAACCAGAGCTCACACTTACTGAACTTAGCATATAACTGCTTATCCCGCAAAATTTGCAACACTAATCTCAGGTGCTCAGCATGTTCGGTCTCATCTCTTGAATAGACCAAGATGTCATCAATGAACACAACTACGAACCGGTCCAAATACTGTCTGAAGATCCGATTCATCAAATCCATAAATACCGCAGGGGCATTAGTGAGCCCAAACGGCATCACTAAGAACTCGTAGTGACCATATCTCGTTCTGAAGGCAGTTTTGGGTATGTCCGAATCTCGAATTCGTAACTGATAATAGCCCGATCTCAAATCTATTTTTGAGAACACTAAGGCTCCCTTCAGTTGGTCGAACAAATCATCGATACGCGGTAACGGATATTTGTTCTTTATTGTCACTTTATTCAGCTGACGATAGTCAATGCACAACCTCATGGTTCCGTCCTTCTTTTTCACGAACAATACTGGTGCACCCCAAGGTGAGAAACTTGGTCGAGCGAAACCTCTATCCGTCAACTCTTGCAATTGAGCTTTCAATTCCTTTAACTCGGTTGGTGCCATACGATACGGAGCTATCGAAATTGGCGTAGTTCCAGGTACAAGCTCAATACCAAACTCTACCTCCCGAACAGGTGGTAAACCCGGTAATTCTTCAGGAAAAACATCCGGGTATTCACAACCACCGGTACAGATTCGGGTTTTTTTTTCTAATTCTTTGTCATCAAGTACATACGCAAGGTATGCTTCGCACCCTTTTCTTACATATTTCTGGGCCAACATTGAGGATATTACAGCTGGCAACCCCCTTAAGTCCGTAAACTCAACTCGGATTATCTCGTTATTTGCGCACCTCAAATCGATGGTTTTTCTTTTGCAGTTCACCACTGCATCATGTACGGTCAACCAATCCATACCAAGAATAACATCAAATTCGTCAAACGGCAAAAGCATCAAATCGGCTGGAAAATAGGATTCTCGGATTATTAGAGGGCATCTCTTACACACTTTATCAACAAGTACGTATTGACCCAAAGGGTTTGACACTCGAATTACGAACTCAGTAGACTCAACAGGTAGAGTCTTACTGGATGCTAAAGTTTCACATACATATGAATGAGTAGAGCCAGGGTCAATCAATGCAATCACATTAGTATCAAAGAGAGTGAAGGTACCAGTGATGACGTCAGGGGAGGATGCCTCCTCTCGTGCGCGAATGGCATATGCTCTAGCAGGAGTACGGTTCTCGGCTCGAACAGCCGTATCAGAGGCCCCTCTCTGACTACCACCCCTACCTCCTAAAATTCTCGGTGGTCTACCTCTAGTTGTCACTCCACTAGGTCTTGCACCTTGAATCTTATTCTTCTCATCAAGCTCCGTGCAATCTCTAATGAAGTGGTCCTTCGAACCGCATCTATAACAGGCCCTGTTAGTAGACTTACCCCAACATTCACCTAGGTGTCGTCTTCCGCATTGGGGACATTCAGGTTTCTCTTGACGATTATTGCCCACACTAGCTACCGAAGTAGCTCGGGAGTCCGTCGGTGGTCGTGCTCTGATGGAAATTCCCGCAGTCGTCCTCGACTTATTAGTGTCCTCCCTAAACTTCTTTACAGCTGAGAACGGAGCTTTACCCGTTGATCTTTTACGATAGTCTCTAGCTTCAAATTCAGCCTTCTTCTTCTCCTTTCCAAGTTCTTCCGCCTTGCAGGCTCGTTCGACTAGTGTCACGAATTCTTTTATCTCCAAAATACCCACTAGTAGCTTTAAATCTTCATTCAACCCTTCTTCGAATCTTTTGCACATAGCAACCTCATCAGCTACACACTCCCGGGCATACCTACTGAGTCTTACGAATTCATGTTCGTATTCAGATACTATCATACGGCCTTGCTTGAGTTCCAAGAATTCCTTACGCTTTTGGTCAATGAACGTTGACTAATATATTTCTTTCGAAATTCCGTTTGAAAGAAGTCCCAAGTAACTCGTTCGTTTGGGACTATGGAAATCAGGGTCCTCCACCAATAGTAGGCTGAGTCCCGCAACAAGGATATAGCACACTTTAGACATTCATCGGGCGTGCATGACAGTTCATCAAACACCCGAATGGTGTTATCAAGCCAGAACTCGGCCCTTTCAGCATCATCAGTAACTATGGCCCTGAACTCCTCAGCCCCGCACTTCCTAATCAAGTCTACAGGTGGCTTACTCAGCCTCACAGGATCAGTAACTGATGGCATTACGGGCTCTTGGGGTGGATTATTCAAATTCGGGAATTGTTGGAAAGCCGGATTGGTTCGGGCATATTGCGTGACCCACTCATTCATCATGGTAAAGAAGGCTTGTTTAGCCCCCTCACCTTGATTATTCGCAGATGACTGAGGTTCAACAGGCGGCGTCCCTTGTGCAGGAGCAGCCGCTACACTTTCAACGTCATCCTCCAAGGTTCTCTCTACACCGGGATCCATTTACTAATCAAAACAAAAATTTTAACCGTCAGAAGTCATCACACATTTAAACATTAACATTAAGGCATGTACAGCTAGACTCATACGTGCTATGGTAGTCCTAGAACCGACTAAACCATAGCTCTGATACCAATCAAATGTAACACCCCGAACCCGAGGCCGTCGCCGGAGTCGAACACGAGGTGTTAACAGACTTCAAACCACTTAAAAAAAATTTCCCAGACAAGCTGCCAATCTGCATACTAGTCGCTTTAAAATCATATCTTGAGTTCTGAAACTCGAAATCCAGTTTTGTAAATTTTCCCTGAAACTAGACTCATATGCCCATCTACATATTGTTTTCTAGAATTTTTGGTTGGGCCAATTAGTACAGTTCATTAGTCAAAGTCTCCCATGTTACAGGGATCGACTACACTGACCTTTGCGCATTACGACTTGGATATCTCCCTGTACAGGGCTTCATTACTGATGTAGTTTGTTTCTATAGAAACTAGACTCGAAGGTGAATCTATGCACATATGGCATGGCTTCTAATTCTCTCTGGTTAATTTATAATGAATTTCCAAAGTTGGAACAGGGAATCCAGAAATCGCTCTGGCCCTGTTTCACAAGAGTTTAATTATCTCCTAACATACAGCTCATATGGTCGTTTCGTTTCTTCTATATGAAAATAGACTCATCGAGCTTCGATTACATAATTTATTCATTAATTAATTCCACTCCTACTATTTTTAGTGATTTTTCAATCTCATGTCACTGCTGCTGCCAGCATCTGTTACTAAAGCAACTATGCCTATTTCGTGATTTCTCCTTGATCTAACTAGTAATTCATCATACATATCACAAATTATGATCATGACTAGCCATGCCAAGGGCTAATCAGTGTCAAACATCTCCCTACTACACTATTGCCATATCATGAATTTTGACACCAAAATAATCAACCATGACATATGGCATAAAAATCGAATTTCCAAGACTTACGACCTAACATTATAGAACCAAATCCAACCGAACATTTATGCCATTTTCGCATGGCTAAAAGTTTACATACCACATTTTAACAAAACATATTAGCCTATACATGCCGAAATGTTCTCCTAGACCGACTAAAAAGAAGATACCAAAAGTTGCTAGCCGGTGTGATGACTTCGATGACGGCCCGATCACGTAAAAAGAGACGAGTCCAAGAAACCTAAAATAGGTGACAAGGAAACACCGAGTGAGTATATAACTCAGTAAGTCATAAGCAATGCACTACCATCCATTAATAACATTATCACAAGAGGAAACAAAATGGAACGAGGCTAGTTACTCCATCCATACCGAACCATACCATAGTTCCTTAGACCTATCGGTTCAATCTCATACCAAGTCATGCATTCACATTCCATATACTAATCAATAGGATATTTGAGGCATTTTCATACATCATTGTATTTTCGTTACAATCATACAACTAAACGACCTTTCACCTATTCCACGATAAATCTTATGTACGTGACTTCAATTATAACTGCCACATAGGTTCAAACTTACCAAGCTCAACTCCAAATATAAACATAGCGCCTATTAGCCATGAACTCAAGGTACTTACCCGATCCGCTGTCCGTGATCAACTCAATAATGTCGCACACTTAGTGTCCATAGTGATTCAAAAGTATATATTGAGTCCGCACACTTAGTGCTATATAATCAACTCGCACACTTAGTGCTATATAATCAAACTCGCACACTTAGTGCTATATAATCAAACTCGCACACTTAGTGTTGTACAATTTAAACCCGCACACTTAGTGCCAATCTCATGATCATAAATGTTTATACCCGCACACTTAGTGCCGAGATCAACAACTCAATACATCTCACCTCTTTTCTTTTCATTCAACACTTTCATCACCACATGCATACATGTATATATATATATTTATCATTCCATTCAGCATCATTACATAGACGTTATGACCATTTAAATTAATACAAACTATATGCTTAATGACTTACTTTGTGTTGGGTAAGACGGTTCCAACTCGGCTACTCGATGATCTTTTCTTTGCCTTTGCTTGATTCTCCTCCTTTAACTCCTTGAGCTTAATCAATAAATTAACTAGTTTAACCATCTTGCTAAACATTCATAATTCAATTACACATGCATATGTATGTCTGTATATTCGGCAACCATCCTCACTAATTACCCATTTAGTCGATTATACACTAATTAAGGTAACATCACGAATGGGCATACTTATGTATATATATATGTATATATATATACTTCGGAATGGGCATCACAATTAGATTTAACACCACCTTCATACTCAATTAGATGGCGATGCATGTATATGCACAATGTCAACTATAACATCATTTAAACACCTAATTTCATCTCATGAACACTCGACCCATTTTTACCCCATATGGCCGAATGTGTAAGATTACATTCAACACCACCGATGTACTTAATTAGGTGGCCAAATATACCAAGTTAGACTTGACATTATACGTCACAAGAACTCTAATTTAATTTGTCAATTGCTTGGCCAAGAACTCACAAGTGCCTTATCTACAACCTATTCGGCCTTACTACTTAAACTTAGCCTTTCATACACTTATCTCTATTGTTTTAGAAGGCCGAATCCTTATGTGTTCCAACATCTAGCTTACTCAATTCAACACATCAAAACGACATTTAGGCTGATTTTGCTAGCACACAAGCCTTTGACCGAATGTCCTTGACCTCTAGTCACCTAAATTTTTATTCTTTAAAACTCATCCAACTCATATTTTTCATTGACAACCTCATTAACTTCAATTTATTCACATCTTTAATCATGCTACATTCGACCATTATTTAACAATAATTCATGTATCCTTTTTATTAAACACTCAAAATCAACCATCTTCATACCTCATCACCAAAGACATCAAATACCAACCAAGAATGTAACATTCATGGCCGAATATCATCTCCATCAATTAACAAAATTTGAACCATGGCTAGGTAGATTTCAAACTTACAACTTAAAATATACATGAATCCCAAAGAATAATATCAAACATACCTCAATCTAGTTACATGCATGGCCAAACTTCTTAGAAACTTTTCCCCTAGGCACCGAATATTCAAGAGCTTCTTAATCAACTTAAAGGTGACCAAATGCCTTAACTTCAATTTCTTCTTTTTCTTTTCAATTCGGCCAAGAAGAACCAAAGAACACAACTTGTTTTTCTTTCTTCCTTAGAACATTCGGCCAAGGGAAATGAAGGAAGATGGACACTTTTTTTTGTTTTTCTTTCTAGTTTCGGCAAAGGGGGGGGGAACAACCACACACTTCTTTTTTGTTTTCATCATATTCCCTTTCATTATTTTATGCCCATGCTCCTTATTTATCAT